>NW_024868130.1:0-64421 GCF_013358625.1 Macadamia integrifolia
TCTCATTTTAAGTTTTATGATATATAATTGAATATCATCCAATACCAATTCTAAATTCATACACCACACCTGTCCAAGTTTTATTGAGCAATGTGGCTTGGCTATGATGTTGTTCATTGTTGTCAACATAGTCAACGCACTGTTGGAGTAATGTATGTTCAGTTTGAGTTGGGAGTTATCACTTTAGAAACATTTTTCAACGAATGCATCAGTTTGTATATCAATTTTAGGGTCCATACAATGATATTGAGTTGAAGGTGATATCATGAGAAATATAGGCCATTGAGTTAGTTTTAAGTTGGCCAAAGAATCAGGTCGATCGGAGTTTGGGAGAGAGAGATATGATCAATTAAGTAGACATTATGTTCAACAAGTTAAGTTTTAAAAAAGGGGAACGCGTTTAGAATGGGAATGCTCGCCGTTTGCAGTTTTTTCAAGTATCTTTGGGAAGCGTACTGAAAAACGTGTTTTAAACGGTAAAAAATGAGAATGTGTTTAAAACGGAGTTTTAAACGCATTTTTGCTAACAGTGGTTGGGCCCAATGTGAGTCTTGCACACATACACACACATACACAAAATGAAAATTGGGATGGAGATCCACGGGCAGGAATGGGGAGGGCGAGGTAGAGCCAATGAGGACTGAGGAATATAAAAAATGACGCTTATGTGGATGATTCCTCGTGCGTTCCCATTGGCCCTCTTGCACACGCAGGAAATACTTCCCCGTGTATGTGAGGGTGATATTAGTTATTGGAAACAAAGAACATTACCTGGTCGCATGGTTCCTACTCTTAGACACAGACATAGGAGCATGCAAAAGTATCACTCTATCCCCCATGAAATAAAAATTCACATCTATGTTGATGCCCCTGCATGCACTCTCATTGGTTCCTATGCTGGTGTAGGCGCTACGTTACGAGGAAGCATTAACTAGTCTTCAGTTATTTCATATGCATGTATGAGTATTGTAGTAGCAGTAGTAGGGGTGAAAGTTTGCCCCTGACAGCCCGAACTTGCCCTGACCCTCCCTGAGCCCGAATAGGGTTTGGGCCAAGTTTTTTGACCCTGAGGGTCGGCGGGTCACGGTTGGGTCGGGCTCAGGTTGAGGCTTCAACCTGACCAAACCCAGCACGAAATTCAACCCTAAATTTTTATATTAGAATTTAGAGTTCCTATCAAGGTTAATTCAACCATTGTAGAAGCCTAGGTCAACCCAACTCAGCCCAACCTGGCCCTGCAGGGTCAATTAGGGCCGGGTTGGGTTGGTATGAACCCGATAGGGTTGGGCCTAAACATAAACTCGATAGGGTTGGGTTGGGCTTGGGTTGGGCTTGGGTTGAATTTTGAGGACCTAGGGTTGCATTGAGGTTTTAAGAAACCCGAACCAACTCGACCCTGTTTCACCCCTAAGCAGTAGGCTGGTAGTAGCAGTACTAGAGTAGTGAAGCAGTAGTTGTAGGTGTTAACCATGCATGTGAAATACTAGAATCTTTCTTGCCACGTGGCAGATACATGATGTATTATGTCATATCAATCTGATTTAGTATCAAAAAACCATATCTATATTGTATCAGTTTACTGTCTGCCTATATGAACACTGACTTAGCCTAATGGTGGCAGCTTCGATTTGAAGAGTCAGTTCCCAAAGAGAGGAGGTCATGGGATCGAACCCTTTCATATTTGAGTGGGCGTGTGTGGGAATAAGTGGCCCTTGACCCTAAATTCAGTCTAATGTCTACCCATATCATTATTGGCCACAGCCGATCCGATATCGATACCTAAAACAGTAGGCAGTTCAGGGATTTTTTGACAATCATCATGAAGACGTGTTCACATCTGTAGTTGCCATGTCACACTAGAGAATATTCCACTAGATCTTCCATTGTCAAAATATTTAATTTGTTAAGGCCCTTCACTGGACTGTTAGGTGATCTTTCTCCAATACTATGGCTGTGGCCAACTTAGCATATGGCCATATGAGGACAGTAGAGTGATTCCCACTCCACCTTTATCACATTAAATAATGTAGCTCCTTTTAACAGTAACTTCTCCTTTTGCCTTTATTTAAATTTGGTACCCACCTACAACCAAACAACCCCCTAAGAATCATACAATATCAATCATCTTCAAAACTTGAAAATATTTCCTCTTCAATCTTTTGTTTTTCAGCTGAATTATACAAAATTGACACACACATGGTAGGCCTATATAGCTCTGTACATGGTCATAAATGATATGGAAAACCCAACTCAACTATATATTATACACTCATAAATAAGACATAATTGAATTTCTTAAAGCTTCTTCTATCAACAAACTCTTCCTTTTACTCTGAAATGCTTCCCCCACAGACTCTTATGCTCTCCTAGTCCTCACAGAAACAGGCTTCATTCCTATCTTCATTCGAGGTGCAGATACCTGATCCTCAAAATACAAGCTTTTTTTGCTTTCCATGGGAACGGGATCATCATCTTCATTCCCTGATCCCATCACTACCTTATTGGTGTAAAGTTTCCTATGCAGATAATCTTGAGATCTCAAAGGGCTCTGCTTAATTCTACTGGCATCCAAATCTGAGTGATCTTTATTTGTTACAGTGGCCGTCGACAATTGCGTTCGCCGGAATTCATTTCCGGCAAAGCTTGACTTCTCATTGAACCCCAATTGGCTATCCTGAGACCATAAAATTATACCCTCTTCAAGCTTTGCCTCATCATCACTCTCATCAAAAACTCCCTCCTCTTCCCTCTTTATCTCATCATCGCTTGGATCATAAGCAGACTCCCCTGGTTTCTGATTTGAAGTCTTCTTGTTCTCCACAAAAGTGCCTTCAATTGAAGAACCAGAACTAGAAGCAGACACTGATCTTGCCAGCTCTGCTTTGTTCTTCCTCTCTTCAGATTCTTTGATTTGAATTTCCCTGTGGCTTTTCGCCGGTGGTTCATCACCTTCGGAATCAGAAGATTCTGAAGGAGAGGATTCAGTGGGGTGGATCTTCTCAAGTAGACTACTTGGATCGTTTATGTCCTGTGATTTTTCTCTTGAGAGTTCCACTGCAGCCCTTGCTGCTGCTGCTGCATAAGCTGCAGATTCAAAAGCTGCTTGAGCTGCAGAAACAACATCTGTGTATTGTTTCCCTGGCTTCATGGATTCAGAGAAATATTTCTCCTCTGATCTCTCTATTCCCTCTGTCAAATCATGTACTTCGTTCTGCTTCTGGTTCACTTCCACCTTCACCTCCTCTTCTTGAAGCTTAAGAGTGATTCCATTCTCAGAAGCAATTTCTTTTAGCAACTTCATTCTGTTCTCCAAACTGGGTTGTCTAGTTGAGAATTTCTGAATGATCTGCAGAGACCATAAACAAAGATTAGAGATTTCATTCAATACGAAAGAGAAAATGAACGAAAAAAGGAATTCAATCCGAATCTGTAAAACCATACCCTGGGATTCACTCCACAATTGTTACGTAACTCAACAGCTCGAGAAGCGAATTCCTTTCCATATCGCGATGTGAAAATGTTACGAATCTCTTGCACTTCTGGGAACTCCCCACATCTTGAAGCCGCAAAAATTATGGTCGAGATTGACTCCTTCAGCTCATCTGGGCATTCTCTGTATTGAATCAAAATATCAGTAAGGCGTCGCTCTGATATCCCTTGTTAGGGACTTTGATAGAACTAACGTTCAAAGAACTCGAGAAAATATAAAAATAAGAGAAAGAATTAGAGAAACTAACTTGTCATTTGCAATGAGGAATGCCCTTTCGATCAAAAGATGACAGTAGCTTTCAATTATAACAAAAGCATCCAACATGTTCTGCTCTTTGATTACAAGCTCTACCTGTAACATGAAACATATCAAAAGTGAAGAGAAATCCATTAACAAATGGGGAGGAATCTATTAAGTATATATATATAGTCAAGAAAACTTACGCGAAGGAGAGCACGTTCATAATGGCCAAGGTTAAGTAGTTGAACGACGTCGGAGCGAGCCTGAGAAGAGCGGACTTGGCGCTGGTTCTTGAGAACAGCAAGACGAGAGATGGCAAGATTAACCAAAGCCTTGAACTTGGCTGTCTTGAAGCCTCTTCCTAGCAGAGCGTCCAGCTTCCTACCCATGTCGACTTCTGGTGGTGGTGGTGGAAGGGTGGCTGGACTGGGAAGAGAGGCTACCAAGGAAGGAATTGGGAGAGTCGGTGGTGGCAGAAAGTTATGAACAAGTGGCGTTCAAACGGGGGTTTTTATGTGAGGAGGATGGAGGGTGGTGGCCAGCTGTATAATTTGAGAGTTTACTTGTGGATTAAGTCTAGAGGGGAATAGAGGGAGTCAGGGATCAGAGAAACGGAAACGCGGTTGATCTCTTTTCCCTAGAGGCTCTTGATACTTGACATTTGAGTCTGGCGGGGTCATGTTTGGCAACTTCTGGGTGGGCCCATGGGGGAAGAATATGGAGCATTTTTTTGGCCATTTCTGATGGGACCCATTACCCACCAATGACAAATTGACAATAGATAACATGTAAAAGATCCATGTTTTACGTGGTCACACCATTATATCCAGGCAGGACTGTTGAAAAGAGAGAGAGAGAGAGGTTCCATGATTGAAATATTCATAGCCTTAGAGAGAGAGAGAGAGAGAGAGAGAGAGAGAGAGAGAGAGAGAGGTTCCATGATTGAAATATTCATAACCTTCTCATAAACAATAAAAAATATTGAGAAGAAGAAGAATATGGGCATTAATGTGACAATACAACGACTAATTAATAGGATGGTACATCACATTGATAATTGCTGGAAACATTGTTGAAGTCTTTGATCTTCATTGTCTAATGAAACGGTTTTAAAACGTTTTTCTTTTCTTTTCTTTTTTTTTTGTTAAAAAAAAATGTTTTATGAGTTTCTAATTCCATACCCTTGTATGAGGTAGATGCCATATTGAAAGATGATGTTACCATTTTAATGTCTCAAATTTTAATCATTTTCGGTTTCATGTAAAGCAAGATACCTTTCCACTTATGTCTATGCACCCTCTCCATAACAAGGATTTAAAACTCAAAAACGAATACAAATCTAGAGTCAATCAGAGTTGAATTGATGACTTTGAATAAACCAAGACCACTCCTGATCAGGTCATATTTGAAACAAATGAATGATGATCAAGTTGGACTTGGACTCATTCTGATCTATTATAGTTCGATTTTTACAACCTTGCTCTATATGTCATTTTGATCTATTATAATTCAATTTTTAAAACCTTACTCCATAGTTTTGCATATTTTAAAATTTTATTTTTTTTACTAAAAAAAATGATTTTTTTTGTCACATGATGGATTCCTTTTATGCTAAAATTTTATACGCAACAGGTTTTGAGTACAGTCGCACAAGAATATAAGATGGGGACAAATGGAGGCCGAAATGATCAAAATCCCCCCTTATTTGATGCATCATTGTTCATGCACGAAAAACAACTGTGACGAAAACCTTCCCCAATTTTATATATGAATAAGGAACTTAAAAGTTTTATTTATTTACTTACAAAATTTTTGCACCATCCAACCTTCCACATATTATAACTACCTATACATCCAAAGAGAAAAGTTGTGCATTTGTATGGAGATGGAATGATCTCAAGGAGAGTGAATGGGAGCAACATGTCCCTTTAACCATTTACTTCTGAAATTCATATCAAATTTTGCTCCGTTTGTTCATTTCAAGCTGAGTAGTGCATAACATGTTTTTTGGGGTGGGGAGGGATCAAAATCTATATTTTTTATTTTATTATTTTTTAATGTCAAGGACAACTTATGTCATAGAATTAAGTTTTCCTTCAACCACGACGAAGGAGGAATTCTTATTAACACCTTAAAAACAGTGAAAAATGATAATTTTTAGCCCATACTATAAGAGGGACGTAAGTAAGACTGTAGAATAATGGTGGATGAACCTCCTCCACGTGTAATAGAAAACTTTTCACTACGTAATAAGTCACAAATATTATTTTATGTGTGTGTATGTATATATATATATATATATATATTTAATATAATATGTAGACGTGTTTACTGTTTCAACTTTGAAGTCATTTTTTGATATATGGACGTTTACTAATTATTGTACAAGTGTTAGAGGCGATTAATGTGTTTAATGCACCATATTACTCCTCCTGCACCAGTTCAGACTTGAGAATATAGAATAGTCAAAACAATATATAGTCTTAAGAAGGATCATATTTGTTAAGAATTGGTCACTTCTAGCTCCCATTCAAGAGTACTATTGTTCCTTGTCATTGACACAACCACACAGGCACATTTAATTTATGAGAGAGAAAAAAAAAATCTCACAAATTAAACTTCCAACTACCTAATGGGATGATGGGTTTTCAATTTTTTCTTATATTTTTGTATGCTGGAAAATTCTATGGGTATGCCATGCCATCACATGGATCATTGCATAATACCACATTATGTTATTACTTTTTAGAGTTAAAACTTGAATTATTTTTTTTTATTAAAAATACTATGGTATAAAATATTTTATCAAAATTCCGTCTGGTTACAAGTAAAGTGATGCAAAATTAAAATAAAAGTAAATTGTAATCAAATACATGATTGTGTAACTGACTCCAAAAATTTTAAATTTTAGTTATTAGTTTTATTTTTTTATTATATTTAAGAAAAAAAGATTCCTTTTCAAAAGTAATATTATCATATAGGGAACGGAATCATACAATCCTATCAAGGACTAATACAGTAGGGGGAAGGGGTATTTAATTATTTCGACAAGGGCTGTGTCCCCATATAAGGTCTTGTGCACAACTATGCACCATGCATATCATGTACAAGACTTTTGACCTTACCGTAAATTATACAATCATGACCACAAAGGCTTCATTTTTTTTTTTTAAAAACATGGTTTCACTTTTCTTTCCTTAATATATCTCACAAGGAGATATAGCCTAAAGAACTACCAAGATGGCAATAGAAGAACACGCCTAAACAATATTATTATATGATCTAAAAAGACTACTGCGGGACATCCCCCCTTCTTAAAGAACAGGAAAGAACCAAACAATTCAAAATGGCTGCAAGAGTTTCTTGAGGAAGGGCCCACCAATTGTACCTACCCTACAAACGACCTTTGAGCCTTAGTGTAAACAATATTTTGTGTTTTGAGTATTGAGACTGAAAGTCACGTTTTTCCCACTTGCTCTCACTCAGTTTCACTTTCCCAGTTTCTTGTAATAGGAAGAAAGGAATAGCCGCAAGAATCAGAAATAATCCAAAGCCATAAGTTAAAACAACCCACTAGAGCAAGCAATGCAAGACCCCTAAGGAATAATAGAGGGAAGTAGGGTGTGTTTATTTAGAATTGGATTTAACTAGTTGGGTTCCAGCTATGAAATCTAGAAGATGAATCCAAATACTTTAGTACTCTTATGGAATAATACCCATAGTCAAGACTAAAGAGATATACGTAACAATATTAAGAATCCAAGAAATTAGGACCGGAGTGAAGAGAGAGAAGAGAACATGTAAGGCACCTTCTAGGAGCTTAGTTTGATCACATCAGTGCTTCCCATGTTGGACACCTGGAAAGGTAGAAGCCCACCAATAGTCCTAACTCTCTCTCTCTCTCTCTCTCTCTCTCTCTCTTTCTTTTGGGTACTTGGAAGTGCAGAACATGTGAAATGGAGAAAAAAGTACAGGAACATAGTAAGCTTCACAAGTCATTTTCACCAAATATATTGAATGAAGCAATGCAGTGTCAATTGCACCTATTGACAAAAAACAGAGTACGAAGAGAAAACATTATATCTTGTCCAAACTTCCACTTATCTAATCTACTAATCCACACTCATTCATATCTTCCAGGATTGAAATTCAAAGAGCGTAGAAACGATCCAAAGACTTCCATCACAATCGGGTTCCTTGGGGAAATCTGCAACTCTTGATTAATACTAATAATCATCTTATTTGTTCCAGTTGTTGGTGGGAACCAGATTGTGCAACGCAATAATCAAATCTAGTATTTCTTGCATCTGAAATCATTGAAAACCATTAATCTAATGAAAAGGGAAACAGGATATCCATGAACCATAAATGTAGTTCCTC
Source organism: Macadamia integrifolia (assembly GCF_013358625.1). Classification (NCBI taxonomy): domain Eukaryota; kingdom Viridiplantae; phylum Streptophyta; class Magnoliopsida; order Proteales; family Proteaceae; genus Macadamia; species Macadamia integrifolia. The sequence goes on from NW_024868130.1 coordinate 8,111, forward strand.
TTTCTGATAATAGCTCTTACTCAGCCGACCAGTACAAATAACGAACTATCCCAATACCTCTTTGTGGAAGCATCGACTAGTTGTAAGTATGGACCTCCAATTTGGAATAGCATTGATAAGGTATTGTCTTACTTTGAAACACTGAGTGCTCCAGATTTAGGGATGGGAAAGATGTGTAGACTTGGAGTGATCCATGGATTCCATCTTCAAGACAACTTTAGGGTTCCTACCTTGACCGTTCGTCTGTTCCTGCTCCGTCTTATTATAAAGTTAGTGATATAATTATTGATGGAAACTGGAACGTTCCCTCCGAATGTTACTAATGCAATTTTGGAGGTATCTCTTCGTAGGAATCCTATTCTAAATGAATGGATTTGAACTTTATTGGAAGATTTTCATCGATGATTGGAGCAATGTCCCCACTTTTATCGCTGATTTAAGGTGTGTTTGAAAGAGATTTGGACTCTAAAATATACACCCAATTTTTTTTTTTTTTTTTGTTGGAAGACGTTTGAAGGTGTTTCCACGAAAGCCAAATTGTCCCGCTTCATATGAATAACTAAGAAAATGTCTCTTCTCTGGATTTAAATCAAACTCTTTAATTATTATTGTTAATCGTTGAATCCAGGAATCTATCATATTCCCTTTGTTCATAATTCTATTCATGTGGTTGGCTACCATGCATGACCTGGATTGAATATCAAGGACTACATGCTAAGGATCGTTATATCATTTGTGATGGAAGTATGGCCGCAATTCCAGGAAACGTTGCATCAACAGCAGTTTTGTTTTATAAATCCCAACTTTCTTATGAATTCATTTCCACACGGATTGCAAAGATACTGTGAACATGATGCAACAAGATGAGGGCGAGGAGAATTGGTCTTGGGGTTTATTCATTTTTTGTTGGATTTAAGAAATATTTCCTATAAAAGGAAAAATTTTTCTCAAAAAATTTTTCTGTCCAAGAATGAAATTTTTATTTTTCGATGAAGAAAAAAAAACCCCTCTTGCAAGATGCACGAAGTGTGAAAAAAGTTGTTTTTCCATCATTTCACTCCCAAACCAAATGGACCCTCTACGGGATACCACGCATTTTAAATTGCAATTAAAACACAATAGTTTAGAAAGTGCTTATAGGTCGCTGTTGCAAGTTCAATTCTGGCCTTTTAATAAAAGAAATCCCTCAGTAAACTTGCCATAAATAAATGACTTAACTCTTCTGTTCAACTTATAAGGAAACAACTTGAGAAACTGTATATGAAAAAACAAGAAATGAATGAAATACAGATTTAGCTTTCACCACAAATCTTCAGAGAAGCCCTATCAAACCCCACGACTTCTTCAACCAGGTAGTGCAGCAAAGGCAAGTTGCTGATTCAGCATTCACCACAGGTCAAGGTCAAACCAGGCATAACTTATTAATATCAATTCAAGATTCGGGGGCCTGTTTCCACTCAAATCCTTTTGGAAGAATTTATTTCTCAAATTGTTACACATCACTAACTTCTTCTGGTTGCTCTTATTGTTTCACTATATCTGTACACTAGAGTGTCACATACAGCATTTATAATCATTGATGCTAAGACAAACAAGCAATACAAAGGGATGCTAAGACAAACAAGCAATACAAAGGGATCCACTAAAAACCACATGATACTTCCTCCTCCTCAACCTATAACTGATACTAAGCCAGTATGAAAGTTTAAATATGTGATACCCTAGTTGGGTCCCAAGGTTTTGAAACAGTAGAAAAAATGAAAACAGCAAAGGAATAGAAAGTTCTTACCAGTTGCCCCCCGCCCAAGTGGGGCAGCAACAGCTTCTCCATATTTTCAATGGGAGTTGTGACCTTAGCAAATAACAGGATAGATGGAGAATAATTTATATTTATGGGTATTACTAGAATCTCAAACCTAGAAGGCATTCTGTCTAAAATCTACATGATCTGAAACCAACTGATATGCAAGTACATTCAGTATATTTTCTCCAAATTGTTATGGTCAAGTTCTTACCAGGAATGTTCGGTGAATTGGCTATCATAACAGCCAATAAACTTAGATGCATTGTGCAACAAATACCTGGAAGATTCAGTTGCGAGAGTTTCTTGTAATTGTTTTCAAAAGTTACCTGTTTCATGTGAATTTAATTTGAGACTATATCCACGACATCTTCCATAGCTATGAGTTCCTTCCATCCTCAAGGCAGATCACGGAAAATATTAGAAGTATACTAACAGCAATTCACTTCATTATCAACTCATTAGACATATAAAATATGAACATAAATGGACAGCACAAAGAGAGGGGGAGGGGGGCAGGAAGGATAATTTGCTTCAGAAGAAAGAATAAATCACTTCGAAAATATAACCATCATTCTGGTAAACTCCATATGAATTCAATCTACCCATTTCTTTTGAAGTTCACAAATAGAATAAGCATACTTTTCATTCCAAGCCTACTTTAACTACTATTAGTAGTTTAAACAGTTTAATAGATTTTTCTTATATTACTTTTCATAAGTTAAATGGAAAAATAGACAAAATTGAATCGCAGAAGGACAAAGAACCACCTTTTTCTTCTCGTTATAAATTTGTGATCATATCAACAATTGCCGACCCAACGGTTCAATCAACCTCCCAAAACTCTGATTTCCTCACTACAAGGAAGATTTAGATCATTGGAAGTATAGATATAAAGAATCTTCAGACCCAACTAAACAATCAGAATTATTACAAATGATGCATTCTTCCTATTCCGATAACGAGTCGGTTTTTAGAAAGCATGAATATATGTTGTTCAGTGATGACTCAGACAGAGATGACAGGCAACTCAATGTTACTAAACATCAGTCTGATTCGGAATCAACCGAGACATCCTCGGATGATGAACATTCAGTCCCAGTCCCAGACGCAGACAAACTTGAGTTTAGTTCTAAACCGCGTTTTAAAAGAAGATTCTCTTCTAATGATCATCTTGACGAAGATCTTGAGTTTGCCCCCCAAACAAGATCAAGAATACATTTTAATGATAACATCTTCACTACCAAAGAAGAAGATGATCCAACCCCAATGTCTTTTTACCAACGAAAAGATGACTTGCATAAAACTAATATTGCGTCAGGAGGAACCTATCTTGACCCGACACATTCCTTTAAAAAATTATGAATCAGTGATTGATGATTGGGCAAAAACTTTCGGTAACCTAATCACCAATAAAAAAAATTCATGGTCCAAAGAAAGATTCCTTGAATATATTGCAAGAACCTTACAAAGAGATGTTCTGCAATTTATGAGAAAATATCAATACACAGACAAGGGAAAGGCTAAAAAGACCAAGCTCCCTGCTAATTTTAATAATTGGGAAGACATCCTTCTCCAATTTACAAAAATTATTAAAACAGAATTTTGTGGAGTCCAACCCATGGATACACATTTAGAAAATTTAAGTTTTAATTTAACAAAATTAAATCTTTATGACATGAATGCTTTTGAAGACTTTGCAAAGGCATACATGCATTATTACCAATTGTTGGATCCTAGTCATTCTGACCATTGGTTAAACCAGTTTTTTCCAAAGTTACCACCACATTAGGATGAACTATGTGTCAAAACTTATCCTGACTTCGTCCAAAGTTCGGGAAGTGTTGACACTTGAGGAAATCGAATCAATTTCGTTTTTCGAACTATAATTAACCACTGCCTCAAAGCTAAAGCACCTAAGGCAATTAAACATAAAGTTAATCTAGCTTTATGTAGAAAATACTATTCTGCCAATTACCAGTTTGGTACACCACCTTCTCGTCACAGACCTACAAAACAGTATAAACCAATTAAGAAATTTAAATGGCAAAAATGAAAACCATAAAAAAATAGATTTCAAAATAAAGCTAGGTTTCAAAATAAGCGTTTTGTGCATAAGCAACCCACAAAACCAAAATTGGATGGTAACATCTTCCCGAATGAAATCGGAAAGTGCTACAATAGCTTGTTCCTGTTGTGGAACTTGTTGAATAGGCTCAACGCTTTCTACAGGATGAACAGGGCTTTCTTTCCCCTTTTTTTTTAATATACTAATACATTTAGCAATCAAACTGAAACAAAGAATAGAAAAACAAACACACTTTGCGATTAATATTATAATAAAAAATTCCATAAAATAATTATACAGAGAAAAAAAACTGAAACATTACTTACATGTTGCATTCCACAGGTTAGGGCTAATAAGATGCTATCTCTCAATAGATAGAACAGACGATCTGCTAAAGATCGGCGGTAATCCACGCTGATCAATAGCCTTGATACGTAGATCAAGTGATCCTCTTAACTATCTTGCTAAGAGTCAAGCAAGAAACTCCAGTCTTCATAATCGAAGCTTTGATACCAACTATAGCCGAAGACTGCTGGGATAGTTACACACTAGAAAAGCTAATTAAAAGAGAGACAGGGAGACAAGAGGACTCAAACAAGCGATGCCCTTATATAAGGAGGGAGTGTCCTTACATAAAGTCTGGACTTCAAAGGCTCTTAAATCCGCGGATTCCAGAGGGTCTTAAATCCATGAACAGATTTGCAACAGTTCCGGTAGCAAAAGTGACGTCAACATGTGCATCACGGATGATATAATCTTCAAGATTCTCTTTAGTTTGTCCAAATTGAATAAAAGTTTTAACTGTATTTGGTTCGAGCCCGGTTTTGGCTAATTTCATTGTACCAACTAATTCTTCTGACATTTTCTTCACGCTTTTTGCATTTCAAAAAATCGCGAACTGCTTGATTATCTATCCTAATAAGAAAGTTCTTCTCAGGAATAAGAAAAACAAAAGGATCAATCCATCTACCCTGAGTTATGCGGGCAGTAAAAAATAAACATAACCAAGCCAAAACCGGGCTTGAACAAAATACGATTAAAATTATGACTGAATTTGGACAAACCAAAGAGAATCTTGAAGATTACATCATCATGACATCATCCATGATGCACATGCTGACGTCACTTTTGCTACCGAAACTGTAGTAAATCTCTATTCAAGGATTTAAGACCCTCTAGAATCCGCGGACTTAAGAGCCTTTGAAGTCTGGACTCTATATAAGGGGGTTCCCTCATATGAGGACATCGCTTGCTTGAGTCTTCTTTTTTCTTGTCTCCCTCTCGTTTAATTAGTTTTTCGAGTGTAACTACCCTGACAGTCTACGGCTATAATTGGGATCAAAGCTTTGGTTACAAAGACTGGAGTTCATTGCTTGACCCTTAGCAAGATAGCTAAGAGGATTACCTGATATAAGGGCTACTGATCAACACGAATTACCGTCAATCTTTAGCGAATCTTCCATTCTATTTACTAAAAGATAGCATCTTGTTAGCCCCAAGTTGTGGAAGGCAACAAGTAATGTTTCAGTTTCTTTTCTCTTTATAATTATTTTATGGAACTACGTACTATAATATTAATCACAAAGTGTGTGTTTATTTGTTCTTTGTTTCAATTTGATTGCTGAATATATAATTATTCAATATATATATATATATATAAAATTGTATCCTCTATTTTTCTGACTCAAAACATATACCTCTATCGTATCTGCTCATTGGCTCTTTTATGCGTGGTGCCATGTTGGTGAGCCTGTTTTGGTTTACAAATCTGTAAGATAGAGACGGTTTTAGGTATCAGATTCACAATAGATTCTTTCTCAATGATTTTTGAAGAAAATTGTCTATTCTGTCAGGTAAAAGGCAAGTTCAATAGAAAAAAGATCTCTAAGATAAAAAAGAAATCCATTAAAAAATATGATGAAATGTTCTGGTAAGGAATCAAATACTGACGTTAAAATTGGCAACATTAAGATATATATATTGGAAAACTTTTAAGACAAACTTTTCAAATATCCACCTTAGTTGAAATACATGCTTTTTCAAGCAATGATCCTCTCACCACTATAGTCAATATCAAAAGAAATAACGGATGAGTCTTCCTTTCAAAGCCCCATAAGATATTTGCATACTTTTTTTGTCAACTCATGAAGTGGAGAGGTGCTTCTGGAATGTTGTGCAATCGACGTATTCCTCTCAAGCTTAAAGGAAAGTTCTACAAGACTATCCTAAGACCAACTATGTTGTATGCATTGTTATTAAGGTAGCGAAGCAACTGAGGCGCTTGAGGTTCTTTCGGAGCACTTTGGCCATATGGTAGGCATAAGGATCGAATAAACTGTTTTAGTGTCTTTTTTTTTTATGTAAACATTCTATTTGGCGTAAATGGCATTTAAAAAATATATAATATTACTCATATATGCTAAATAAAGATTAAAGGTTCATATTTCATACCAACGCAAGATATTCCTAAAAAAAAAAAAAACCAATAAAGTGAATAAACTAAGTTCATCTTCATCAATCATCATCATTATTCATAGTATATAATATAAATATATATCATTCATCCAAAAAAAAATATAAATATATAATTATGAAACAAAATTATAACTATAAAGAAAAGATCATCAGAATTGGCCAAGTCCTTGATCGAGTGCAGGTCTCTCAATGGGGTGGTTCTGTCCTCCAAAAATGGGTTGAACCTGACAGGAGGACAGGGAGATCTACCACCCTTGCCAAAGTACATAGAAATGTTCCTAAGGTCCTAAACTATACTTTATCTTTTAGTCTGTAATCTATATTCCATTCCATCCTAAGCAGCAGGAGTAGGACTTCCAAGAGAAGTTTCAGAGACCAATACCAACTTTAATGGAGGTTCGATGGGGTGTCAGATAGGATAAAGAAGATGAAAAACGAAAATAGAAGAAAAAGAAAGAAGATGAAAACGAAAATAAAAGAGAAAGAAGAAAAAAGGCAAAAAAAATGCAAAAAATGTACCTTATCGGAGCTGCCTTGGTCTTAGGAAGGCTTGCTGGTAGGAGTGTCACCGCCGCCAGTGGAGTGTCGTCGCCGCCGGAGCAAGATCCGAAGGAGGAAGGTGCAATCGGCACCTGGTTCTCTCAAAAGGACCAAAACCCTTCTTGTGTGATTTGTGATTTGCTTTTTTGTTGAGGTTTTTTATTTATATACCCTTGATCCCATACTTCTTATGTGTAAACTTTCCATAGACATGTCAATCAATAAAACCCATTTAGAATCATTGGTAAAAAAAAAAAAAAAAAAAAAAGAACTTAAGGCTTGAGCCTTGTCCGTAGAGCGTTATAAGGTGTCGTCTTCTAGTGCCTATGGTCGTATGGGGGCGGAATGTTGGCAGTCAAGAAGCGTAACACAAACAAGTTGAGTGTAACAGAGATGCAGATGCTGAGATGGATGTGCGGCAAAACTAGGAAAGATAGAATGAGGAATGACAGGGTAAGAGCTGAGTTGGGAGTGACCCCGATTGAGGACATGATTCGAGAATGCCGCTTAAGGTAGTATGGCCATGTTCAGAGGAGGCCTAGGGATGCTCTACTACAGAGGAGTGATCAGATTTAATGGGAAAGAAATAAAAGAGCTAAGGACATGTCTAAAATGACCATTGATGAGTTGATAAGGAAAGACAAGCAGAAGCTAAGTTTTGGCAGTAGTATGACATCAAACAGAGTTGTTTAGAGGGCAAAGACCCAGGTTGCTGATTCATTTAGGTGAGATGGCCCGGAGGTGTTACATTGTCTTGTTTCACTTCTTTGCCTTTTCTTTTCCCCCTCTCCCTCCTCTTTCTTTTATCTTTTTTCTGATAGATCCATGTAGTCGAACCCATTCAATTGGGAAATGGATGAGTTGTTGTCAACTCATCCGTGAGTTGTTGTCAACTCATCCGATAAGATTCAGCACACAATGATTTTGCCACATGGATGCTATAAAATGCTGAAAAGACAACTTTGAATAGTTTCGTTTAATTGCTGAAAATAAGGAGAATTGTTCAACATAGTAAAAGTGCAACCCAGTGCACAAGGCTCTCACTACTGTAGGGTCTGGGATATTTCAACACATTCTAAGCCAAAATATGCCACATGGTCAATCCAGAAGGTAAACACCTACCAAACAATAAGACTGAAGAGATCAACCCTCCATTCACTTAATGGTTGAACAAAGCATGCTAGCTTGCATTGGTGGAGCACTAAAAACTTCCCAAAGGAACACTAAAGTAATACCCCGTACCACACTAAAGAAATCAAGTTAAGAATTCAAAAAACTTTCTCCGGTAAGTAACAACAAAAAACTCAGCCCATATCCCAACCGTTTCTCCAATAAGTAATAACTCCGATAAGTAACAACAACAAACTCAGCCCTCATCCCAACTGTTTCTCCGATAAGAAACAAAATTATTAAAAAAGAAGGCTGCTACTCTATAATAACAGCTAATTGTTATGTGTGTCGAATTCTTATACCCATTTAGAATATTTCCCTGTTCCGACAATTTTGGTGCCGACCCGAATGGAAATTTTCTAAGATCTATGATGGTGGCGACCCGACTTGAAGGAGTATATATTTATTCTATTGTCTTGTTGTTTAAGTAAGTGAAACAAGAGAAAAAGTGAGATTTGGGGATTTTCGTGTAAGGGTTTTAGGCGAGAGTTCTTCTTGTGAGTTTGGGTGTTCATGAGAGATCTCCAATTTAAACTTTCCATCATATAGGAGATCGTCTTCAACTTCGCCCGCGAATGTAGCACATCACATTAGTGTGAGAACCACATTAAATCTGTGTCACTTGTGTGAATCTATGTTGTTTTTGTTTTCTTCGTTTTTCTTAAATTTGTTTTAACACAAATGGTTGGATACAAATACACACATGCACATAGAACATGATTGTCCCCAGAAAAAGAAAAGGGAAAAATAGAAACATGTAGAAAATAACAAAAAGATTTGAAAATACATTACTGCTGAAAATATTAAAATTGGGGGGGGGGGGGAGGGCACATATTAAAGATATAAACTGGAAAGCTTTCCCCTGTTTCTCAATTGTAGTACATTGTTGTGTCCACCATGTCCATTCTGCAATGCCAATTTTTTAGATAGGCATATTAGAAAGAAGATATGGTTCATTATTGTCCAATTAAGGTTTTTTTTACGCTTTGGCAAAAGTTTTTCTTCACCATGGGTGAAGAGAAATCTAGCCATAGGGGAGTCGTTATTCCCTCCCTTGAGTCCCTTCCCCTGCCCAAAAAAATAAAATAAAATTTAGTACTATAGTTGAAATAATCAAAATAGTAGCCAGTTGACAAGGATCTATACTCAAAGGATCGCCCAGATGCAAATAATGAATGCTAGGAGTGAAATAATACAGAAACTGAGGAAAAATAAAACAATAATCGTGAGGGGCAAAACAGTAATCTTCAACCCAAAACTAGGGTAAAAAAGCGCAAACAATCTCTGATTTCAAATAGTTAACTTGAATCAGCAAACGGAAGCAAAACAATAACTATTTGAATACGAAACAGTAACTTTTCCAGACCTTGAGAAGGGAATGGCAGAATTGGTATTTTGTAAATAGCTCGAGACCAAGCAATCCGAAAGGGCCCAAATTTGAATCGATCTCCAAATTAGGGTTCTTGAATGCCTGGTCAAATTTTGAGTTCGATTAGATGGCTGAATTGATTAATCCGAAAAAATGTGTGACATCAAATCTTCTCGAATATTTGAAGAAATTCAAGGAAAACTTGAACAATACTTACTTCTTGTTGGATGGACGTGGCCATGTGGGTGGGACGGTGGGCTGGCTATCTCAGTTGTTGAAGAATTCTTTCTCAGAAGTTTGGGAGCACAAAGCTGCAATTTCATTAATAAATTCGTGTACAATTCTGTAACCCCTTACAAACTTTTATGGAAGACATGAAACATTGAAAAGGAAAAGCCTAACTCAATCCTTAACCGATTGCGGAACCTAAACTGACTAGGAAACTGAAATAACAAAGAAGATAGACTTAAAACATGACTCTAACCAAACTAATGAATTAAATCTCGTTTTTTTTATTTTATACCCATATTTTAGGCCCATTAAAGTGGTCCATTATAAAGAATACCCATGGGATCAAAGACCCAACACATACATAACCCAACCCAACCCAAGGCTTATTTCCAAAATAAGCCCAACAAGTGACTTACCTGCATCACCCCCCTTTACGAAGTCTGAAATGCTAACACTATTCCAGGAGTCCCATTCAACCACCAGAACGCGTGGATTAAGAGATTCTCTCTTCTCAATGGGTGAAGGAAAACTCGGTCCTTAATTTTGAAAATTGTAGTTATACTATTTGAGACAATACAACTGTTGCATCATCAAAACCCAATTTTAGATGGAGTCCGAACTAGCACAAATCGCTGCTCCTGTCCTTAGCAAATAACATTAATCAATTGAAGTGCTAAAATATTACTATTTTTTCAGGCCAACAAAAGGGATTATTTGATTAATGAAGGGTGTAATAGTAATTTCCCAAGTTTAAAGCTAGAAAATCATGTATTCAATCAATTCTCAGATAAAGGAAAGATTCCAAAACAGTGATTGTAGTCAACTTGATCCTGGGTCTATATTATCACCCAGACACCCACCCTCCCATTAAACAGATGCAGAAAGAGCCTCGATCAATTCATTGAGCCCAAGAGGATGTCTTAATAGACAAAGGACGAAGCAACAAAACAGGTGAGTTTCTGCTGCCTTTCTCCATTTCTAGTTTGCCCCCATATACAATTATACGAGTTTTGGTTCAAATTTTGTTGTTTGGTGCAACCTGTGAATATTAGATGTTTGGGTACTCCATTTTCATTGACTGTTTGGTTGCAAGGTATCTATCTATCTATTTATCTATCTCATGGTTTGAAGTATCTCCGATACAATATGATAGCCCTCCGATATGTATCTTAAATTTAGCCGACCGATACAGTGACCGATACTTTAATTCTTGATCTTCAACATATCTTAGCGTATCTCCGATACAATATGATGCCCTCCGATACGTATCTTAAATTTAGCCAACCGATACCGATACATAATCCTTGTTTGTCTGTGGGCAAAATTTCCCAAGCCTATTTTGCTTTTGTTGTGTGTAACCATCAGAAAAATGTGAAAGATGAGTTGCGGTGTGAAACAATACTAAAGAGTTTCTTTTGACTTTGTAATTGTAGGCCACTACTACTACTCATACGCTCCTCATTATCCAAAAAAAAAAGATGCCATGAAAGAGAAGACACAGCACCAGACACAAGCATATCCACATACAAAGAACCCTTCTTATGTTTACTTCGTCTCCATCACCTTCTTCTAATTCTGCTGCAAAAGCCCTTCTTATATTTACTTAATCTCCATCTCCCACCCCACCCCACCCCACCCCACCCCACCCCACCCCAAAAGAAAAAAAGGTCAGTGACGTGTCCATTGCATGTCCACATATCTGGAAATATGATTCCCCAACAAAAGTTCAGCAAAATAATTGAGGCTTCTTTTGGTTACACTATGAAAGTTGTTTCCTGTTTTAAGAAAAGCAAAAGGAAAGGGGGGGGGGGGGGGGAAGGGATCCAATAAAAGAACAATGTTCCTAGTGAATCATGTGTCATCTAGGTCTACCTGAAGACAAATTAGGGTCCCATCTAACCTGCCAAATTGCAGATATTTGGACCATCCAGGAAAACTTCACATTCCACAAAGTGGAAAAGTGTACTGTGTTCTAAATAGAAACAAGACAACCAAAACAGGGACAAACAATTCTTTAAAAAAAAAAAAAAAAACTGAAAGTTAACTCACAATTATGTAATATTATTATTTATTATGGTTCCTTTGCATTATGTATTATGTATTTATGTAGATTGTGGAATACATATAATGTAAATTATGTAGTATAGTTTCAGACTTTCAGTCAACCGACTCAACGTACATTTCCAAACTTTGGTTCACTCCACAAGTATGACTTTAGGTGTTTTCTCCATTAAACTAATTATGTGAATATATTAGACATGTCTAAAATAGGACGTACACAAAAAATAGGCAGAAAAAAAAAAAAGCAAAACACATTTTGGGGGTCGAAACCAAAGTTTCTACCCAACGGGGAAAAATTCCCTGGTTTCCTCAAAATTTCGGTCTCCCCAAGGGTCCAAACCCAATACCTTAAAAGTTACCCTTGAGACATTCTAATGCAAGGCTAGGTCTTAGTTAGACTACTACTAACCTAACCCGCAATAGGACCTCCCTACAATGTTTTACGAGTTTATGCAACAGCAAGTAACAAAACACCTAAAAGTAGGAGAACAGAAAAGTAATTAACACTTATAAACTCTCAACTAGGTCTAACAGTACCTTAGGTTGATGTCTAACAACAAAGGAAGCAAAACAATATCAGATATGGTATATTGGCTGGACAGGAAACAAGTCAATAGCCAGAAGGAAAAAAAAATAACTGATAATAGAATTGGTAAGTCAGCACCTTGGATGGGGCTGATCTTCCTGTCAAAGGCAGTACTTATAGTCTGGAATAACTCCTTAAAATCTCAGCCTAATCTGTTTGTTGAAGGCTAAGATATGAAGGAAACTCGGAATTAGATAGTATAAATGAAAAATAGCAACTCACTGTTACAGCAAGTCCAGCCATGAGATCAATCTTAAACTGGCATCATAGCAGGGGTTATGGAAGGATATTCCAGTGCCAGAATATGGGTTGAAACTGATGGTTGGATCTGATGTTTCTTGGGCCTGAAGATCTCAACAGTAGAACTTGAACCAGTGGAGCCGCAGGGTGTATCCTTCAGTCTTCAACCAGAACTCAATAAAGAAACAGCAGGTCAACCATCTAGTGATCAGCAACCATCTAGTGATCAGCAGTAGCAATAAAACAGAACAACCTTTGATTCCTCTCAGATATTGAAGATATTGCAGAACAAACAAATAGTAACTCGATCGATGGAAAAGAATAAGAAGATGGGGTTGGTTACCAACATATGACCAAGGCCTCTCACCTATGGCATTGGTCAGTCTCTCACTGCCTAGGACTCTCTCCAACACTGTTTAACACAGCTGTTGGTAAAAAGCAGAATTAAATCGTGGGGAAGTACACAAAAGTTCGCAATACATATAGGCTAGTCTTGGCCAGTAACTCAAGAGGAAATGACACAAATCACAAGGTCCCTTACAAGGCAATTATGGGACTTGTACAAAAACTTAAGAAGAACTTAATATCATAACGCGTAACTCAAAATAGAAAGTACACATAAAATCAATTAACCAGTACCCCATGATCTGGTTTTGGGTAACCCAGAAAACACCCAACCCAAAAGGGCTGGCCCAGCCCAAGTCTGGTTGATCTATAGGCCTGTCGAACCATGGTCCCCATTAAATGAGATGGGCCCAGTGCCTAAGGTTCTTGCAGCTATAATTCTGGCCCAGGAACCTCTCTACATCACATTCTCAATGGAGCTGCACTGCTCCTGAGCAATGCTCGGTGAAATAAAGTTACCAATACCAAAGTGAATGTAAAGCAGCAAGCTAGGCAACATAGTCATTAAGGCACCTAGGCATAGTTTTTAAGGCGGTAAGGCGATGGAGGCGTTTGAAGGTCTTTCGGAGCGCCTTAGCGATAAGGCGGGCATAAAGCGTCGCCTTATCGATTAAAGCGTTCCTGTGTAATTTTTTTATAAAACCAATCTATTTGGCTCAAATCCTAGTTGAATCCTATTTCTCATATGTTAAATAAATATTAAAAGTTCAAATTCATACCAATGTAAGATATTCATCAAGAAAACAAATCAATAAAGTGAATAAACTAAGTTCATCTTCATCAATCATCAATCATCAATCATAACAACATACTAACATATAATATAAATACATAATTATGAAACTAAATTATAAATATAAAGAAAAGAAGACATAAAAAATACAAGTATTTATTATACTTACCTCTATGATACCAAAATGAGTGCCTAAGCCTTAAGGTCATCTACTATATTTTTACTCCTGTCAAAGAAGAATGAAAGCTCACCGCTGCCGGAATAAGCTCACTGCTGCCAGAGCAAAATGGTCGCCTAGATCAATTGTTCTTCCTTGTTCCTTGATTTCTTCTCAAAGCCCTTTCTTAAAACCCTTGACAAAATCTAAACCCTGTTTGTGAATCGTGTTTTTGATTTGTTGGTTTTGGTTATTTTTGGTGGAGTAAAGTTGATCCCATACATCTCAAGTGTTAACAAAACCATACACCTACCAATAAAAAATCTATATTTGGAATCTTCATCAAGTAATTTTAAAATATGTTTAAAAAAAAAAAAACCCATAAGGCGCCACTTCACATAAGGCGGAGCACTGCCTTACCATCTCTAGACTGCATCAGCGACAAGGTGCTAGTAAGGCGACGCCTTAGCAGCGCCTTAAAAACTATGCACCTAGGCGACCCGAAGCGTTGAGGGCTGCCTAAGCGCTTAGGTGACAAGGTACTCTAGTATTTTTGTTTTTCTATTTATTTATTTATTTTGAATTCATTATATCTAGTATAGCAGTAATGTAATTATGCTTACAGGAACAGCAATACAGATTGAATCTATGCACTTATTTGCCATTATATCTCCCAACATCATTACATCATTAAAGCAAACCCAATGAATACATGCTACCATTAGCAACAGGCCAACAGCGTTACAGCAACAGAAAACCTCATAAATATATGCTACAATTAGCACTAATAACAGCAGTTCATCAAACCCAATGAATCTGGTCCTGAAAACTACTTATATATATATATACATGCTTGGTAACAGTAACAGTTACTTTCAATGCAATTCTACACTATCACAGCATGACCAAATAGCATTTAAACAGATTTATGTCCACAAGACCAAAAGCCAACCTGAACAAGTAAAGCCTGAATAGCTACATCCCTTAATTTTAGAGAAATCACCCCAAGAGCTGCTATAAGAGAAGGCTATGACGAGCTCTGAAAGACTGAAGCAACTTTTCATGACCAGAAGTGGGAAAAGAGCAGGGGGGTGAGCAAAAGGGAGAAGGGGGAAAAGAAAAACAGCAGAAGTGTCACCAGAAGATCAAGAATGAAGAACAGAGAAAGAAAGAAATCCATAAAAAATAACAGAAAGGGGATTTGCCGCCGGATACAGTATGCGTCATGCCGTCCTGCACTGCTGGAAAGGGGAGGGTAGTGCTTAGGGTTTCAGTCTTTCAGAGTTCCTTTCTTTCCTCTTGGGAATAGAGAACAAGAGAAGTGAAGTAGGAGTCAATTTCTTTTTCTTTTATTTTCTTATGGGTACTAAATGATCCAATGCTTCTCACCTATACACAAACTTGAACACAAGCCAATGAAAATGTTAGAAACACCATTATTTAGAGAGAGAAACGTAAGTAAACAAGAAGTGGACCACCCAGGGACCTAGACATCCCCAGGCCCCAACTTGTTAATAAGTTAAAATAAGGTGGGTAGCGGCCCAGCCGCCCAGCCGCCCAGCCGCCCAGCCCTAGGAAACTCGCCTGGACGACTAAGCGGCACCTTGACAACTATGCTAAGTAAACTTTGAAGTTGAATTCCAGTGTTTGAACTGTCTATTCAGGGATTGCAGAAGTGACAAGAAAATTGCACATATGTCCACAATAGTAACATCATCTCTGAAATACAAGTGCCAATCCAAGCTATGGTTTTGCATGGGTCGATTTGTTTGTATAGTGATTTTTTTATTGATGCTAAGTTCCATGGTTATTTAAGGAATAAAACGTCATCATATCAAAGCTCCTTCCTCAACGTCCTCCCAAAGTCGACCCCCATCACTACTGCTAAGTAACAAATCTATCAAATGCCCCATAACAAAGCACTACTATTCTCTCATCCAGTAACTTGAACCTTCAAATCCACCTGATCTCCACATGAAATCATGATGAAATCCTCCTCTTCCCTACTCGACTAGACTCCTTCCCAATATACAAACAAGTAAATTGACGGCAGTCAAGGATGATCTTATGCAAAGGATTTCCAAAGAACTTGCAATGGCTTGACTTTAATCCAATGGTGATCTTCAGTGAGATAAGTCCTTTCTTTTGGTTAGGTACGGTTCTATGTCATAGAGCAAACACATTACAGTTTGATGCAATTATATATCTTGTTCAATACCAAATAAAATTATTTTATGCCTATATTAAAAAAAAAAACATTTGGCAAGGCAGCTTCCTTTTCCCTGCATACCTTTCTTATGCAGAATCAAGGCTGAACCATGTCGACCCTTCGGGCAATCTCGACCTAGATGAATGAGGTCTAAAAAGATTTTTGGGTTTAATAGGATCTTTTAGGATTTATTTAATTTGGGACAGATTGAGTTATTTATTTGGAAAATATGCAATCTTTTATTTTGATAGTTATTAGGCTAATTAGGGGGTTGTCGATTTAAGTTTTATTGTGTTTCTATCTTAGTCTAGGATTTAGAAGATATTAGGAGATTTTACTTGATTTTAGTTTTAGACTTTAATTAGGAAGTTTTAATTTCAGTTTGATATAAAAAGGCATGTTATCCTCTCTCCCCTCCCCCAACCCTTTGTGCGATTCTCTCTCTCTTTCTTTTCTTTCCCTTCTTATTCTTCTTTTCTGATTTTCTTCTCGGTTTCCCTGTTAGTCAACCGTAGCACCCCACCGAGTTTGGTTCGATCTCTTTTGTACCCAAATCTGTTGGTTTGAAATTTGGGGTAGAAGTAACAAATCCTAAGGCAATTCAGGTGTTTGAATCTGAACCGAAATCCCTCCTGATTTGTGAGTTTCCTTAGCCAAATTCAGACTGAACTTTACCCTACTGCCAGATCTGGTTCAGGTCCTTCCATCTCTCATTGCAGGTTCTTTCAAGTTGACTTTCAGTGCTCTTGGGACGGCAGGTTGTGGCGATTCTATGCCTGGAATATCAGACCCAGCCAACAGATATCGAGGAAGTTCTCTCCTTTCGTTTCTCTGTTCTACCGCCTCCCCTCTTCTATTGTGAGGAAGAAGACAACCTCTCTTCCTACAGTTCTTCAAGCCCTTATTCTATTCTTAGTTTTGATTATCCCACCCTCCATATTACCCCACTTTCTCATTATTTACCACGTACCCTTACCCTATGCTTACTTCCAAGTCGAACCTGGATCAATAATTGGTAAACCCTTCCATATCCTTTTCTATTGAAAAAAAACCTAGCAACCATTGAAAAATTCTGATTTATTACGATTCTGCCACTCCTTATTAGAAACTTCAAGTTATTTACAGAACTGCCATTATTCTTGATATTTGGTTATTTCACTATTGAATGGGCCCATAAGCGATCCGATTCCAGTTTCAGAATCCAAATCCACATCACTTCCCCTTGAAAGTACTTCACCTTGGAATTCAGCAATACAAGTTTGTGAGGATCTATTTCCAGAGGGTTACACAATGACTGGGTCTCAGATTTTAAGTAGATATTTGCATGATCTGCATCCAGTGTAGCCTTGTCATACACTGACTCAAGGGTGTAGGATATGCAAAATAACAGTATATTTCTCCAAAAAGAGACCTAAATATTGGAACCTTGAGACAGCTAGGTCCATTCAGGACAAACTCAGGTGATTCTAGTGTGCCTAGAGTCTGCACTACAGTCTCACAGCAGCACATCACCACCCAACCAAACCCAAAAAAATAATTCAAGTTTCCTCCATTTACAGGTTCAATCAATTGAAGGATGAACCCCTGATACAGTAGTTCAAGAGGATATACTCCAAAGTAACCACATGAACTGCTAAAATCACAACCCTTCAAGACAATATATGATGGATTTCACTGCAGGTTTCTTTGCAAGAGAAGTTGGAAGACAGGGAAAGAGGGAGGAACAGGGATGTTTGTCTGTAATGTAGCTCGATGGACAGCCTGGATTGGGCCCATAAAGCCCAGAAGGTCATCAATATTGAGCAGCTTTATGGGGAAGTTTAGTCCAGTTATAGGCCTAACTTCCGGCCCATTATCACTTAATAGCTCTTGTGTGGAGGACAGCTAGCTTCCATATTCTGTTTTATTTAGTTTCCATTTTTGTTATGACTTAGATTTCAGTTGTTTCTTCTTTTTATCAAGTTACTTGCTGTACAAGGGTCCTACTATGTATGTCTCACTTTTTTTGAACTTTCCATTTTCGGTTTTGAGTGCTATAAGCACCTATTAATTGTAAAGGCCTTGAGTCTACCCCCAACGATTTAATGAATGAAAGAAACGCAGTGGTTTTATACATGCATGTGCTTTGAGATTCAGTGAGAGATGGGATGCCTTAGTGTTAATGAGAGACTGACCAAGGACATAGGTGGGAGGCCTTGTGATAAGGTATAGTATGCTAAAACAAATCAATGCTAACAAACCTATAGAAACAGAATCCCAGGAATCCAAAACAAATCAGAAACTTTGACTAAATAGAACTCTAAAACAATGAACCTGATGAAGGTGAAATTAAGATATCCTAAGAGAACCAATGAGGGTGCTTAAGTGGTAAAAATATCAAAGGAATATAACAGTTGGATTGTGAGAATGACATGGACAGAAATTAGCAAGTCACAAAAACAGAAAAATAGTAAGTTGAGAAAACTGGGAGAACTCACAAACCAGCCATCCGATGAATATAAAATTTGTGCCAAATGGAGCAGAGATGGAGAGTAACATAGTTTAATATCAGGCCAATCTGATGGTTAGATACTTTAGAATCTATCTGCTGAAGTTTAAACTAGGTTTGCTGTCTGGAAATCAACTAGCAGAATATGAAAGGACTTAACAGAGTTATAAATTAGGTAATAACAAAGTAAAAAGTTTAGAAGCCACCTAGGGATGCCCACGGCAGGAAGTAGCTAGCTGGGATGCTTGCTGGAACAGTGTATGACATATTGACATGGAAGAAAACTCAACAGAGAATAGAGAAATAAGAAAAGGATACGACCAATAGGTATCACCACTTATGGCCTGTGGTTGGGCATCACCACCCTCCCTGGCAAGGCTTGACCACCTTGGCTGCCACTTGCTTCACCAAAAGGGCCATGACTGATTCACCACAGTGCACTATAGCCTTGGTCACCTAGGCTTCCCCTAGGCCCCTTTTTAGTGTCACTTTAGTTTTTTACCCGCTCCCTCCAACACCTTGGGTCATCTGCGCTTTGCTAATCATACAGTTGATACATGAAAGGCTAAACATGGAAAACCAGAATGGGCTCAACAATTGGCTAATACAACAATGTCAGATGGTAATATTGAAAATATCTCTTTTGGCGACTCCAATCTTACCCCTTCATCTGAAGCTTCTCCATCAGGGTCTGTGTCAGTCACTGCTACTTCCTCATCCACAGCTACTCTTGCACACACAGGTACATCACCACTTCTTACCACCACATCTCCTACCCCTTGAATAATTGATTCTGAGGCTTCCACTCATATGATTGGTTAGCAAAACTTGTTTTCTTCTTTGTCTAAAATTCAGAATCCTTCCCTTGTAATTCTTGATAATGGGTCTTTGAACCATGACTGGTCATGGTACAGTTTCATATACTTCATCCATAACTTGTTCTTCTATTCTTAATGTACCAAAATTACCATAAGCCTTTATCTGGTAGTCACCACCTGGCAAATCTCTAAACTATTATGTTACTTTATATCTCTCTTATTGTGTTATTCAGAATTTTTAGACAAGGATGACAAATGGTGGAGGGCTTAAGTGATGGTTGTATTATCTGGATAGACTGGATTGTGTTGCACCCTCTACTGTTGCTGCTACTATTTTCGGTGGTGTTTCTCCTATTCAGAGGCATTTTCAGTTGAGACATTTTTGTCAAAACTCCAACATATGGTTCCAATATGCAAATCTGTTTTCACCTCGAATGTGAAGCATGTGCGCTAAAAAAAAAATCATCGGTACTCTTTTCCTTCTTGTAGTATCTAGAAGTCCTTTACTTCTTTAGGGCATTCAGATATTTGGGGTCCATGTCGTGTCAAGTATAGGTTACATTTTTCTTATTTTGTCCCTTTTGTGGACAACCATTCCCATTTGATAGGTTGTATTGTGTTTGTTGAAAGGTCGTTCCAAATTTCTTTCTGTTTCTAAAGATTATTATAATGAAATAAAGACTTGGTTTGGGTTTTTTGGTCTAATAATGCCTTTGAATATACTCAACGAACTTCTTCACCCAAAAGGAGCTCAACATGAGATAGGGTCGTTGGTTAGAGTTGATGAAGGATTATGACTGTACTATCCACTATCATCCAGGACTCTACTATCCACTATCATCCAGGAAAAGCCAATGTGGTAGCTAATGCACTTAGTCGAAAATCTCAGTCATTGACTCTTGCATCATTGACCACCAATGAGCATCTCATAGATGAGGCCAGGAAACTAAAATTGGAGCTATTAGTAGAAGGTGTCACACTGTCACTATCGGCATTGGTGGTACAACCTAGTCTGGTAGATAGGATCACTATAGCTCAGGGTACTGATGCAGAGATGCACAAGCTGATGAACCCGAATTTCTCTACAACTGAAAGCAAGATTCTCAAGTTTTAGGGAGGTTATGCGTGCCTAGTAATGGTGATTTGAGAGACAGTTTTGAGAGAGGTACATAGCTCTCCATACTCCATTCACCCCGACAGCACTAAGATGTACAAGGACCTCAAAGGCTCCTACTGGTGGAAAGGGATGAAGAATAATGTGGCCACGCATGTGTCTAGATGTCTCACATGCCAGCAAGTCAAGGCTGAGAGACAAAGGCCCCATGGGTTATTACAATCACTACCTATTCCGGAGTGAAAATGGGAGAATATTACTATGGACTTCGTCACAGGCCTACCCCGCACACAGAAGGGCATGGATGTCATTTGGGTAGTTGTGGACCGCTTGACCAAGGTAGCTCACTTTATCCCAATCAAGATCACATTTTCTATGAACAAGTTGGCTAAGACATCATCACGTTGCATGGTGTACCTGTTAACATCATCTCTGATCAAGATCCCAGATTCACTTCCAAGTTCTGGACATGTGTGCAGAAGGCTATGGGCACATACCTGAACTTTAACACAGCTTTCCACCCACAGACCGATGGTCAATCAGAAAGGACCATCCGAACATTGGAGGACCTACTTCAAGCATATGCCTTAGATATGAGTTACAATTGGGAGGAGCACATTTCCCTTATTGAGTTCTCCTACAATAACAGTTATCAGGCCACCATTGGAATGTCCCCATTCAAAGCACAGTATGGCAGAAAATGTCAAACTCCACTCTATTGGGATGAGGTTGGTGAATGGCATATTTAGGATCCTGACTTGATACAGGCTACCAGTGAGAAGGTCAATGTGATCAAAGAGAGAATTAAAGTAATTCAGTTTAGACAGAAGAGCTAAGCAGATGTCAGAAGGAAACATCTGGAATTTGGAGTTGGACACAAGGTGTTCTTGTGGATCTCCCCAGTTAAAGGGATGATGCGGTTCGACAAGAAGGGAAAACTTAGTCTGAGGTTTATGAGACCGTACGATATACTGGAAAGAATCGGATTAGTAGGTTACCAGATAGCTTTACCACAAGTGTTAGAAGGTACACATGATGTCTTCCATGTATCCATGTTGAGGAAGTACATTCCTGATCCAACTCACGTCTTAACTTACACACCCCATGAGTTGGACAAAGATTTTGCCTACGTGGAGTATCCAGAGAAGATTGTTGACCGGAAAGAACATGTTCTCCGCAACCACACCGTTTCCTTTGTCAAGGTGAAATGGATGAACCACCCAGAACAAGAAGCATCCTGGAAGCAGGAAGCCAAGATGATGAAGCAGTATCCTAGATTGTTTGATTTTCCAAGTGTGTCCAATTTCAAGGACGAAATTCTTGTAAGGTGGGGGGAATGTTACACACCTAAACAAAATAGGGTTGTTGAACAGAAAAACAAACATTTATTGGAAATTTCTCGGTCCCTAATGATTCATATACATGTTTCCAAACTTTTTTGTGTGATGCTGTTTTAGTAACCTGTTATTTGATTAACCGGATGACTTCTTCTAATCTCAATAATCAACCCCCTATATCTATTGTGTTTCCAAATTCTTCTTTGCTTTCTTTGCTGCCTTGGGTTTTTGGATGCACACGTGTTGTTCATAATTTTCAAGTTTCAACCTCAGGGTGATAAGTTATCTCACAAGGCTGTCAAATGTGCTTTTCTTGGTAATTCTAGAACTCAAAAAGGGTATAGATGTGATGATCCTATAACTCTACGGCAGTTTGTCAGTGCAGATGTTATATTTTTTAGAATACACCATACTTTTCTGCTCTTAGTTATTCTCTTGACACAAATTTTAGCTCCCCTCCTATTTCTATTCTTGTGACTTTGGATGTTGTTCCCACCACCACCTCGCCAGAACCACTGCAAGTGTATCAGTAGCGTAAGAAACAAGTGCAGTCAAGTTCGGTTCTTCATGCTTCACGGCCCACTACACAATCTAATCATCCAATTGAAGCTCCTCCTTCCTCATCCTCTCTTGCTGACTTACAAGTTGCTCTTCGTAAAGGTACCCACTCTTGTATTCAAAAGTCTATGACTGCTTATCCTATTGAAAATTTTGTGTCCCCATCCCACCTCTTCCATCTCCCTTGCATAGCTTTACCTTGTCCTAATCTACTAACTCTCTTCCTCAAACCCATCATGAGGCATTATCTCATCCTAGGTGCGAAGTGGCTATGGATGCGGAAATAGATGCCTTGATTTCTCGCCATACATGAACTCTAGCAGATTTACCTCTAGGCAAAGAGCTAGTGTAGTGTCCTTACGAAGCCCATTTGGTTGCAAAGGGTATACTCAGACCTATGGTGTCAATTACCTTGAGCTTCACCTATCGCTCGTCTGGACTCCATCCGTGTGCTCCTTTCTTTGGCTATGAACTATGATTAGCCATTAGATTAGTTGGATGTCAAAAATGCTATTTTATATGGTGATTTACATAAGGGGTAATATATGGAGCAACCTCCTTGGTATGTTTCTTAGGGAGAGAATGCTCACAAAGCTTGTAAGTTACACGAGGCGATTTATGGACTCAAGCATGCATCTAGAGTTTGGTTTGATAAATTCAGTTGATTGTTACTCAATACAGGTTCTCATAGTGTTATTCTGACCATCCAGCGTTTGTCGCCAGGATTCTAAGGCCATTGTATTGGTTGTGTATGTCGATGATATTATCATATTTGGGAATGATGCATCTGGGATTACAAAAGTGAAATCTTATTTATAACAGCATTTTCAGATGAAGAAGTTAGGTACCCTCAAGTATTTTCTTGGTATTGAAGTGCTTTGGAGTAAAAAAAGGTCCCCTCTTTCATACAAAAAAATATGAATAGGATCTTTTGTCCAAGACTAGTATGTTTGCTTCCAAACAAGTTGATACACCTATGGACCCACACCAAAAGTTCAAGGCAAATGACGGCGAGGAGTTTGATGATAACCACTAATACAAAAGATTAGTAGGGACACTCATTTACCTTAATGTTACTATAGTTAAAAATTTTGCTAATTTTGACATGCCTTAGGAGAAACCACCAATAGTTTAATTTTGGTCAAAATTTCACTAATTTCGATCACAAAAATGCACATTTTTTGTCAAAATTTTATTTTCATTCGACCCCGAAATTGCCAAACGAAACTCACCAAAAAAAAAAAATGCATTGTTTCGATTTTGCTAATTTCGGTCATTTTTGTTTGACCATAATGCAAGTTTTTGAACCTTGACTATTACTAGACCAGACATCATTTTTTGTTGGGGTTAAGTTAGTTTATGGAGTCACCTACAAAGCTTCACTAAGAGGCAGCGGCCCTAACTTGTTATTGTCGTTTATAGTAAATTACACCCTTTCTCATAAAGACCACTTACTTCCTGGAAAGCCAGCTCCTTATTCATTTTCTACTACACATGTTTTCCTGTTACCTACGTACCCTGCTTGTACATAGCCTTTATTTCCTTGAAGAAAACATCCGGTCTAACCATAAAGCTTTTTGTCACAAAAGCCTATTTCCCCTCGTGTCAAATATTAAAGTATCTTTAAGGCGCTCCAGGAAAGGGGCTTATTTACCAACCTAATCAGCATAATAATATGCTTGGATATTGTGATGTAGAGTGGGCTAGTGTTGATAGTGATAGGTCTTCCACAAGTTGTCGTACTTTTATTGGTGGCAATCCTGTCACATGGATAAACAAGAAGCAAATAACTATGGCTAGGTCCAATATTGAAGCTAAGTATAGAGCTATGGCTCATAAAACAGCCAAGTTAATCTGATTGAAATCATTTCTTAAAGAGTTTGAAGTTTCCAATTACAAAATCTATGATGATGTTTTTTGATAATCAAGTTGCTATCTATATTGCCAGTAACCCAATGTTTCATGAAAGGACCAAACACACTGAAGTTTATTGTCACTTTGTGAGGAATGCAATAATGAGAAAATTGATTGACACCCCGTTCATTTCTTCTGCAGATCAATTGGGTGATATGTTTATCAAACCTCTATTTAGTCCCACACTCCCACCTTCCGGAAAAGTTGTACCAAGTTGGGCATGGGTGATTTATATGCTCTAGCTTGAGGGGGCGTTGAGCCTTTACTACCACTTTGAGGTATTCCTGGTATTCTAGTATGTCTATAGGTGTTTGTGTCTGTTTATATTAGTTGTTGTCCTTGTAATTTTACTGTTTTAGTCTTTATTAATATCTTGTAGGGTCTGTGGGTTGGTCAGTTAGACAAGCCAAAACCCTCTGTTTTCTCCCCTCACCTTTCGCTCCTTTCTCCTCTTCCTATCTACCTCTCTTCCTTGTTTCCATACATGCTGACCTCCTCCCTGGAGCTTGATGCGGATCCGAGGGAATCGGATTGCTTCGGGGCCCACAATTAACAATTAAAACAGTTCTCAAAGAAGTAAGGGCAATTTTGTAATTTCTGGTACAATTTAGGAATCTTTTGAGTGAAATGAGTGATTAGGGTCTTATCAGGAATTAAATATAAAGAGGAATCAATTCTAGAAATAAAGAAAGTAGTGGGGTTAAACTGAAATAACAATTGGAAGAGAAGGAGTATTCTGAAATTACCAAAGATAAAGGAAATATTAGAACACAGGTTTAAGAAAGAAGGGGTTTACTGTAAATATAATTAATTAGGGAACTTAAGAATAAAAGGAGAAGGTCATCTTCTTCCTTCTCAAGCTACTAACCAGATGGCGGAAACCTCAGAACCGTGTGGAAAAGGAAGCTGCTTCAGTTCTTCTCGGAAAAGCCAAAAATTCCAGGCGAAGGCTGGAAACCTTTTGGCCTCTTGATTCCAAGAGAAAAACACTTCAAAACAGCAATCAAAGGGGAGCAGCACATGCTGAAATCAGATCTGGTGGTAGCTTCAGGTAACCTGAGTTGCAGGTTTTTGTTTCACACAGCAGGAGTCACCTTCAAGCCTGATTTTCAAGGGTCAGGGTCGCCTTTGGGAGGGTTACCTTCGACCAACAGCCCACCCCAAACAACTCACGCACAGCTGAGTTCGAAGCATTCCAATCGGGCTGCAACTGTCGCCCAGAAAAAGGAAAATAAAAAACCCAGCAATAATAATGAAGGGGAAGAGGAAGAAATAGAAAAAGAAGTAGGAGAATGAAAATAAGAGGTTAGAAAACTACAGAAAGGGAGGAAGAGAGGATCAGCAGTCATGGATTCAAACCCATATTCTCCAACTTCATTCAATTATTCAAAATTCTAAAACTGAAATTTCTCCATCGAGTACATGTCCAATATAAAGAAAAAAAATAAAAATTAATGGCAACTAACTTAAAATGGAAACTAATATAAAATTAGAAACTAACTAATTTCAAAGAAATTGTTTCTAAAACAGAAAAAAATCAAATCAAAAGATTTTTTTTTTTCCCTAAGTCCATCGTGCAACAGCATCAGAACTGCTACACTAATAATTCAGCTCATCTTCATGATCCTAACCATTCAGCTCTCATACAATAAATCATTATTATGTCTCCATAAAGAACTCTTTAACTCCTTGGAAGTTAGTTAAGTTAGCCACTCGAGGTGTTCAGAATTCAGACCGCCCCCCAATCTATGGAAAAGATATTTAGTTTCTCTCTTTTCAAGGCAAGGCTTCCATTGATCACTGGCTTCCTTTATTTATTCTATAAGCAGCCAAAACAGCAACCTTTACTCCTGTGCACATTAAAGATTATATTCTGTGTTACAATTTTCAGTTGTGACTTGTGAGAGGACCATTCAAAATCACAGGTAACGGGATGTTGAGTTGAACTATAAGCTTCATTGTTTAATGCTGACAATATGAATTTAATATAGATGGTAAAAAAAAAAAAAAAAAAAAAAAAAAAAAAAAAAATCTAAGCAAGTGATTGCACGTGACAATCAACAGAACGGGGTTAGGCACATGTACCTATATGATACATGGATGAACATATTGCCACATGTGCCTATGTGATACATTCATAGGATCATAATACCCATAAACAGGATTCTTTCTTAATCTGATCCTTTATGTGGCTAGGTATCACATAGGTGCCAAATTAAGCTGGCCCCTATGGACATGCAATGGATGACTCATGGGCCAAAACACCAATGTACTGCAAACTCAGGTTCTACAAAAGATACGGTAAATAAATAAAGAAGTTAAATTCAGTTAATGCCGCTTTTGAATGTATAAAGAATGAGTCCAAAATGCCAACCCACGCGATTGAAACAGCCAAGCAATCAACTGTGTTTGACTCTGCAGATGTCAGGTTGGAGAATTCTTGTTTTACCCACAAATTTTCAACCCACAAAATGTCAATTAGGGGTTGGGATAAGGCTGAGATGTGTTGTTGTAAAATGTCAATTAGGGCAAGTCCTAGCAAAAGATTACCTTAATTTAAATGCCTAAATAGATATCACAGGTACATGATGTTGGACAGTTCCCTCCACCCCCACCCAAACAAAATGATGAGAAGACGAAGTCATTAAAAGGAAAATATCAAGTTCAATAAAATCAACTTGGATTAAGCAGAGGGATCTGATGGTTGCCAATTCTAACTTCAAAAGACCAACTACATAGCTTAATTCTGCCAAGTCACATGTATCTGTGGACCATATGGACCTATGCTCAGCTATTTTAGTATCATTCAAGACATCTAGAAACCAAAACCACAAGAAGCATTTATTATGCCTCCCCAGAGAACAATATATTACATATATGAATATATGATTGAGGAAAAGTTCATGATAGAAGAAGTATTCTGAACAAAAGTTAAAAATATGCATCAAGCGAAATACCAGAAACAACCAGAACCGAGACAAAATACAGTAATAGGATTAGAGATGAAAAACTTACTGGAATTCCATGAACTTAGCAACTATGCCCTATAAAAACCAAAAAACACTGTTAAACACCACAGTATGAAGGGATAACACTCAACCTATGTTTCCTATCAGGAAAAACGTGAAAAAGTGGACCATGACAAAGAAAATAAAAGTCGGATGCAACTACTAACCAAGTTGAGCATTAACTGCAACACTGCAACCTCTCATCGCCAGTGCAAAAGCCTCCAGAACCACCAAACCATGGATCAGATGTAATGGAGTTTCACAAAAAAAAAAAAAAAAAAAAAGGAGGACAAACAAAACAAGGGTTTTTTTTTTTTTTTTTTTAATTTAGCCACTACCTTGATATGAACTGTGATTATTAAATATAAAATATTTTTTTGAACTGTGATTATTAAATTTTCATTCTTTTTCTTTTCTTTTCTTTTTTAATTTGGGAAGGTGTACCAATAAAACTATAACATATTCCATATTAAAAAAATTAAACCTGTATTTCTACACATACATGCACGCACACAATGCAGGAACATGTACATGCAAACAGATATGAGAGCTCTGATAGGCACGGAAAAAAAAATGGACCATTCGACTTCAGGGTTGCGAAATTCTTCTGGTCAATTCCTCTAAGTCTGAAGAATGTTTAAGAGCCCAATTGTATAGTTAAAAGCATGCAATGCAGTTTCAAGGGTTTCACAGTAAGCTGCCCAATAAACAAACCAGGGTACCTTCTTTTGGTTGCCTTCTAAGCATCTAAAGCAGTGATTGTTGCGTCATAGCCCTGGATGAAACCCTGAACGAAAAATAGAATTAGACCCCAGGACCCAAGTGATTAGGATAAATGAAAAGAATGTAGACACCAAAAAATGCAATATCCAAGTATCCACCAAAAATTGGAAGGATGAAATCCAATGTAACAAAAAGATGGAAGCTATCTGAAAGGAAAAGATTATGTCGAGTCTATCCTTTCCAAAAGCCATAGGAACACTTTTCACAACCTCATAGAGTTTAATTTAATAACTAGCATTGGTATGAATTTTCTAATGCACTAAAGCCTGCAAAAGATTGCAGCAGACTGTTTTCAAACTTGAAACAAAAATTTCAAGGGAGGATAAATGTGATAAATCTTCACAAAGCCCATCATTAAGAATGATTACAAGAGATGTAAACGCCTTTGGCGAGTTGTCTTACAATAGAAACAGAACCCATCCCACTGAAAGAACCGCCATGTAGGAAGGTCTTCAGACCAAACATCATCATCTTCGCATTTCATCCACGCCAATAACTCTGTGTCGATCCCTCTTAGGCCATCACAGAGAGATAAAGACAGAGAAATTCCCAATGATTAGAGAGCTGAAAATAAATTGAGATCATAATGTACATGTATCTAGCTCAACAGCATTTCTGGGGTCAGAAAATCAGCATCTTTGTTCACTTGCCCGTGATGAATGAATGACTCAATGCTTGAGATACTGTTAATCTCTTCTCTGGATCTAAGACAAATATTTTTTCTATAAGATCTTTGAAATTCGCCAACATCTTCGGATCCTCACCAGGGGAGCTTGTAATTAAGGAGCCAATGTCTTTTTGCTTAATATTGAGAAGCAGCCTCTTCACAGTCTGCAGACATAGTTTATAAGGCTAAATTAAAATGAGGGCAATGATGCCTTCTTTCTTTTCTTTTCTTTTTTGGTTTGGGGTGGGGGGGGGGGAGGTGGTGGTTTGCAGTTGTAGGAAAAACAGCAGATACAGTAACTGAAACGTAATCACTTCAGATTTAGTTGACAAGTAAATTCTCACTTTCTTTGTAACAGGATCTTCTTCAGTAGCATGAAAATTCAAATCCTGATCAAAATGCTGATGGATAAATCCACCCTGCAGAAAAAGCAAGCAATGCTGAAATCAGCACAAGCAATAAAAATAAAAATCATAACATATAATAAGCAAAAGATATTAATTACGATGGAAGTAAAGCTTCTATAGCGAATGGTTTATACACCCCTCATGAGGGTTGCAGGGAATCTACAGAAAACAAAATAAAAATTTCAACCTTGCGGAGCATCTTCTTTGGAAAAGGACCCTTCAACTCCATGTGGAGACGCAACATGTCATTATTTGATGGGCCTGGAAAAAGGACTTTTCCCGAATAAAGCTCATACAAACAACAACCAACGGACCACATATCCATGGGATGATCATATGGCAAGCCAAGAACTGCAGCAGGAAAAGAAAATTTACATATTTTACTGACAGAATCAATCAGAAAACAAAGATACAACAAACACATACGCCCGCCCAAAAAAAATAAAATTCAAGGAATATGAAACGAAGAACTTACTTATCTCAGGAGCTCGGTAAAAGCGGCTCACAAGATATGGTGTGATCTCATTTTTCCCAGCGAACATGGCATTACCAAAATCACAAAGCTTCAACACATTTTTTGCCTCATTTACCTGAAAGGGAAAACATACCTATGTTAGAAAATCATATGAGAAACCACCCCAGTAATGGAAGAATAATTTAAACTCACCAGCATATTATCAGGCTTTATGTCACAATGCAGGACTCCACAGTTCCGCAGATGCTTTAATGCAATAAAAAGCTGTTTGGCATATTCTCTTACAGCTCCTAGATTAAGGCCAATATTACGGCCAAACTTCTTTAGTACCTCACGAAGATTCATATGAAGAGATTCAAAAACCAAACAAAGATGATTCCGGTACTTGAAACTTGAGAAAAATCGAACACAATGGCGCCTATTCTCAGGATCTGCACCAGCTAATTTCTTCAATATTATCAGCTCTTCTAAACCTGCCTTGTACCTGTGCATCAAAATACAGTCGAGAGTAACTTACACTATCCAGTTAAATTCAATATTTAGCTAGAATTAAAACAATCTGGGAGCAGAAAGGGTTACATCAACTCACATAGTGTCATTATTGCGTATGATTTTTATAGCTACCTCTTCAGGATCACCCTTCCCAGACTTGAGGTCCTTTGCACGAACTACTGTCGAAAAAACACCTTTCCCATGAGCTGCAGTAACTTCATACCTACCATCAAGTATTTCTCCAAATCGATAGCCTGCACAGAGAATATGTGAATACCATGAATAGAAGATACTAAAGTAAAATTCATGCAAAAAATAGGTCAACCCGAAATCCAGTTGCCAACACCATATTAGTTCTGCCGGAATCTGATAAAAGAAAGCAAAGAACTGTTGATAAGGGACTTACTGTAATAACCCTCTGCATCATCCCAGTTGTCATGAAGACCACTTCTTTCAAGATGCAAACCATCTCCTTTTCCCTGCAAAAATCACTAAGCTTGAGGATAACTGTTCACGACAAAATCAGTGGAGAACAAAAGTCATGCAGGATGTGGGGGAAGAGGGCGAGGATCCATTGTACCAGATAAACAAATTATAATACAAGTGGGAGTATTATAACTCCACTACCACATTATTATGCATTTTATAGCAAAAGCCAGAAAAAATGACAACCCAACCCGGGGAAAGTAACAACAAATTTTATAAATATCCAAAAGAAAAAAGCCAATAAGAGCGAACAGATAAATGAATAACCCCAAAAAAATTAAAATAAAAAATGAAAAACAACAAAGAAATAGCATTTCCATAGACAGTGCAGTCCTAGATAAACCATTTCCAGTTCAATAAATCATTGAAGCTGCACCAAACCATCCTCATATCAGAAGATGAAATTTTGCATGAGCCAAGAGGGTCCTTCTGGTCAATTTCAAGACAAATGGTTTTCCCTTTAAGGCAGCCCACATGGCTTTTCCAAAGATCCAACAGACTACATCAGATCAAAGAGGTTTTCTTATAGGGCATCTGAACTAGATACGTGATTGAGTTCTTATATTTGATCTACAAAATCACCATGCTATAATAGCAAGCTTTCTTTTCTTTAATAATTGCAACACCAAGCAACTTGTTGGACGTTCAGCATAAGAATGCAACAGTTTCTCTTTTTTAAGCATAATACGTTCATTGCAATCAAATTTGAGTTTCACCAAGTTTAGTTTTCTGAATGTGATAGCGTCGATTGTCTAATGGTTCAGATGTTCATTTGGAATCAGATTTAAGCTTCATCCACTTTAATTTGTTATTCATATTAAGGTGCAGGGTTCTCTTGAGGGTTAACTGTTGTATTAAACTCCTAAATCCAGAGTTGCATTCAACTTTTTAACACAATAAATCTCCCAAACTAGGAGTGATGTAGATCGAGCTTGCAAAAGAAGGGGGCTATTGGTTCCATCAAACCAAACCAGTCAGCACCAATGTTGGCCCATCAAGCTAACCCAAAACCAGAAATTATTGTTCACATGAGCAGTGCCCATGAACAGTGATTTGGCCTTTTTTTGGGGGGTTCCTTTTTTATTGTTTCTTTGTTAACAAGTAGTCAAAAGTCAGATTTAGTCTCTAAAAGGGTCTTTTATTTCTATGTTTATTGTTTCTTCGTCTTCAAGTTTTAAGTTTTAGCAATAGAGAAGTCTAGTTACTATTTTCCAGTTGTTTCCTATTTTAGATCTTTCTATACAATTGAGTCATCCTCTACCATATAAAGAAGCATTAACACAAAGACATAGATTGATTAATGAAATTGCTTGTGAGCTATGCTTACTACTTTGGACCGAGATAGGTTGTTCATCAACTGAGAGAGTTGAGGGTGAGAGTCCCGGGCTGAGCTAGCCATCCCTATCCCCCCCTTTCTTCCTCCATTGGTTCTCACCCTCTTCCCTTTTTTCTTCTTCTATTTTTTATCTTTGTCTATTGCTTAAAGTGAGATTGAAGCCCTCTAAGATTGCTGAATAGAAGACACACACAACCAGGCTACTGAATCCTTCCGGGAAGAAATTTCAAGTGTGTATCTCCCAGGCCAGATCTCTGATTGCTGCAGGATTTTAGGGGTTTGTTGAGGACCTTAGGCGGACCACTCGATCCAAATTTGAGGATCATCTGACGCTTCCAGCTCAGGTTCTTGAAGAATTACCAAAAGTTTCCATTTTTCTTGCAACCAGCAAAAGTCTCAATCTGCCCGGCATATTTTACTCGACTTTTAATGGTTTGTTCCCCCATATAGGATCTCCATTCAATTCAAATTTCAGCCCCAACAGAGCCCAATTTGGTGAGATACAATTTATGCAAGTTTCAACCTACTGTTCGTACTGTTAAATCTGATCTATTCTAAGTCTTGCTGGAGTTTATGATGGATCCTACTGGGACTGATAACCTTGGTAATTAGTCTGACATCAACGAGACCCTCTAAGAGGTCTTTGCCTATTTTCTGTCACTAGTTACTGAAAAATACTATTCCTTTGTTGGTTGATTTTGTGTTCTATAAATATCTTCATGAAAATGTGATCACATTCAACCAACCATAGGTAAAAGTCCCAGAACTCTCTATATATGGTTCAACACTGCAACCTTTATCTATCTCGCAATAAATAACAAATTTTATAAGAAAAATAGAGGATAACATACAAAAGAATTTTTCTGTTCATTGCTGGATTACAAAACACATCACTATGAAAAGCATCCATGAATACCATTAAAATTCATTTTTCTAACTGCAATCACTGAAAAACAACAACAAATGGCTCATGTAGGACATGTACAAATTACAAGAAAAAAGAGAGAACATGGGACTATCAGCAGGTCCAATGTGGCTCACTTGACCATGCTTCCTCAGGCAGGACAAACCATATGCTTGGATATTAAAACCAGTTTTCCATCATACACATTTTTTGGAAAACTAGTTCAGCTTTCTATTATCTACATTAAATGTTCAGCAAGCAAAGAAGAAGCCTTCAGTCAACATTCTGAAAAGACTGCAGAAACTGAATACAATTACAAGGGAGAGGAAATAGAACGACACCTACAGTTTTACGAACTCCAGCAGGTGACTCTCCGAAAATATCATCACAGAACATATCCGCTGATCTCTCACTCTGCACAAATTGGTGAAAATTGTGACTATGAAGCTGTGGAAATTAACATCTTAAAGTAATCGTAGCTATTATATCCAGGCTAAAAAATTAGAAAATACCACCCATGGAACCATGGGAGACCAGATTGGGGTTGAGATTCATGCAGAACAAGCTTATACACGTATGCAAGAAATTTCGAAAACATCCAATTTATAATGGGTCATCTACAAACCTTTGGAGTCCCATCCCCTAAACCCCCAGCACCAGAAGTATTCTCATGGGCCAACATTCCATTACGTGGAGGTGATTTCCATACAGAAAATGTAGGATCAGGGACATCAGCCTCGGGACTATCATTCCTACCCTCAGGAGCATCAGATGTAGAATTAACTGCCTTTGGAGAAAGTTTCTGTTCTGCAGCCTTGTCAACATTGAGAGAACCATTCTCCTCTGATCCAAAACATTTATGGTTTAGTATGAACAATGAATAAAGGCCACAAAGAAAGCATTCATAAACTAAAAAGAAACTCTGAAACATCAAAATATAAAAAACACAATTAGCTTGGAAGTTGATGACACCTTTAGTTGAGGTTCGACCATGTGGTTCGACCAGTTGCTGTGACTGCTGTTGCTGTTGTTTATATTTCTCTAGTATGGCTTGCCTTCTTTTTCTGCTCTCCTCCTTAATTCTGTCAACATCCTCTTCTTCTTGTTCCGCTAGTTGTAATGAAACCCTATCCTCATAGTCTTCTTCTACCTCTTCATCTCTAAAAGCATAGAGCAGCATATAAGTAATATATATAAACTAAGCTGGGATACATCCAACAATTACATAACATTGTATACCTCTGTGGTTTCTTGTCACGCCTTTCCAGATCATCAATGATACCGGGCACCTTAACTGGATCTTTTTTTCCTCTCCTGTAGTGGCAATCCAGTTCATGTTTCAATTGCCTAGAATCTTTCGACCTATCTTGACCACCATATGCATCATTATGACCATCAGATAGATGTCTGCCCACCCTATCACTCTCCCTCTCCCTACCTCTCTCCCTCTCCCTCTCCCCCACCCCACCCCTATTCCTGTACCTATCTCTCTCCTTGTCCCAGACCTTCTCCCTGTCCCTCTCCCGATCCTTCTCCCTCTCCCTCTCCCTCTCCCTGTTCCTACCTCTGTCTCTCTCTTTATCACTCTCCCTCCCCCTACCTTTATCCCTATCTTTGTCCCGAGTATCCCGAATGCCATGCCCAGCCTCTCGGCCACTGTATCTGCTGTAGCTCAGCTCTCTCTCACTATCCCTCACCCAGTCCCTACTACTATGTCGATCTTCCCTACCGTATCTTACTCTTTTGGAATCAAAATTGTCTGTTTCCCTCTCTCGTGAATCAAACGGTTCAATTAGGTCGCTATCATCTTTGTGTGATTTCCCACTCATCTCATGATGGACCCCATCCATTAAAATACTTCGGGACCGAGATCTCCTATCTCCAATGCTATCACGTGACCTTGAGCTGTTTCTGTGGGACTTGCCAGAATATTTCTCGTTATATGGAGAGTATGATAAAGTCTTGTACTTGCTCCTTGTATTTTCAGGTGAAACTGATTTGTTCTGATCCCCTGAACCATTTCTCTCTTCATCAATTGATTCGGAAGGCAGTCTGGACTCATATCTCTTATAATTATGCAATTCTGTTTCCCTGCTCCTATTGGTTCTACCACCACTGTCCTCAATCTTTCTGTTCCTACCCTGATGAACATCTTCTCTAGCTGCTGGTGATCTTGACCTAACATACCTTCTTGAGTCATTTTCATCAGACTCCCTATAATACTTATCCTTTCTAGCACCTTTTAGAGGGGTTCTAGAGCCCCTGTGTTGGCTTTCATCCTCCTTATGGGATTTGTGACCAATATCCCCATTTTCATGGCTCACCCCACCATTCCTGGGAGACATTTCACCTTGTATTTCACTCTTCTTGTCCCTAGACCTGATGCTTTCAGACCCAGTCTTCAGTGCACCTATTTCCCCCAGCTCATTCCTGGGAGACATGTCACCTTGTATTTCCCTCTTCTTGTTCTTAGACCTCATGTTTTCAGATCCAGCATTCAGATCATCAATTTCCCCCACCTCATGCTCCTTCACACCAAATGCTGAATGTTCAGTCTTTGAATCCCTCAGATAAGAAACCTCAACACTTTTCACCTCAACATCCTCCCCATCAGAATGTAGACTCAGATGATGCTCAAACTTGTTTCTGGCGTTCACTGATAAATCAGATGTAGCATCACCCCCATAAACTTTCAATGTCTTTGAACTTAGAGCATTTTTCTCTATACTATCATCAGGCAGCGAACTGAGGCTTGGCTCGAGTTCTTCTCCAAATTTACTAGGATCACCTCTCTCACCATGAATTCCCTACAAGACAAGATAATAAAAAATAAAAAATAAATAAACAAAACTATAAATGGCAGTGAAATATTCCCACAAACACAGAACATATTACACATGAAAACAGTTCTTACTAATTCATAATACCGCACTTTGGTCTTCGGGGTATGCCTACAAAAACTTCAACTGAGCATCTACAAAGACTACTGGATTCGGTTTAATTGGCAACCGTGTACTGCGACCAGGTGTCACTAACTTATAAGCACATACTAATAAAAAAGCAAGACAACCAGCGCAAATTGCAATAGCATATATATACATTGGACGAAGGTAGGGTTCCCATGAACCACCTATAAACCCAGCGGGAATAACATTCTTAATAAACCTTAACAAGGTCTCAGACCATATCCAGATCACGTTGCAAGAAATTCATCAGAAATTCTGAGATAATGAAAAAAAAAAAATTAGTGGGAAAAAAATTTAAGATTTCAAAACCGAAAACAAATTCGAATTTCATCCAATATGAAGAAAGATAAGAGGGAAAATTAAAAACTCACCCGATCCCGATTATTCGATATGCCAACGACTTCATCCGGCTTAATCTCACCAGACTCAACATCAGAGTCCATTTTATTTTTCGAAACCTCCTTATGACCGACACCAAGATCTTCCTCTTCTTCGAGAATTTCACCCTCTTCCTTCTCGTCATCAGGACGTGAATTAGAGCTTGGCGCAACAGCAGAAGCAGTTTCGTCTTCTTCATACTTGCTATCGTTATCATGTTTACTGCTGCGATGTCGATGGCGACGTCGATGATGGCTGCTACTGCTGCGGCTCTTGTGGCTGTGCTTACGGCGCTTTGACCCCTCCTCTGCTCCTTCATCAGGTGACCTTCGGTGTTTCTTTCGAGTGTCTAGTTCATCTGCGGCCATGGCCGTTGAAGGAGTTGCAGAGAAGTTAGGGTTTCGGTAACTGAACAAATAATGGAAAGAGGTAACAGGGGTAAATAGGAGAGAGAACAAAACCGTATTCTCGAGTCTAGAATGTAAGGTACGCAAAGGGTTAGAATTATTTATTCAGAAGCACATGCCATTCATCCCCAAATTTGGGGAAATCGTCTCTTCTCTTGAGGCTTGAAGATAGGGTGTTTGGTAACGGATGTAATTCTATTCATTAATCTATATCTAGGATAATATTCCGCATCGCTAACCGGGATAGGCAGTTTCTGTGTTTGGTAACGGGGATAGGCATTTTCTTGTGGGTAAAAAAATGGATTTAATTTGAAGGGGGTTAGATATGCCGTGGGTTTTTCTGGAGTACAACCAATGGGAGATTAGAGATATGGGGGACATTTTTAAGTGGAGGAGCATAAAGATAGACACAGATTTAGGTATACAAGTGGCATACTCAACATTTTCTCTCATTTAAAATCTATTAGACATGATCTATACAACTATTAACCAACTTCTCTTGTAGAATTAATGACGAGCAATCAGTACATAAGGCATTAAAAGTAACTAGTTTGCAATCGAGGTGTTTGAATGGCCTTTTTCCTTCAAATGACCTCCCTATTTATGTAACCTTCAAGAGAAGAATCAAATGCAATGAGAAGAATGATGACGAAGAAGATCACTCTACCAGTCACTGTGCAAAATCTAGGACTTGTACGATTTCGGAAAAAGCAAAAATTTGTTAGCTTGGGGTAAATTGGTGCAGTTACATATCTGATCACTATCATCAACTAAATAAATCAATAGCCAACTGACTCAGGTACTCAATCTGAGGGCTATGGTTGGGTTTGTGAATTCCTTAGCCATGTGTGGATCAGGTGCTTAATCCGATGGACTATGGTTGATTGTACGGCTTAATTCCTGCCACTTGGAAAGAAATTCTCATATTGGAAAAGATATCCTTAGTGTAGTGGACTTGAGTAGTAGACATAGGATCTTAGACCCGAATAACTCTAAATCTCTTATATGGTCTCTTGTCTCTTTCCTTATATCTCCATTGCTCTTCCTTACCTTCTTCCTACTTGCCTTTTCATTGTACTTGCTTTGTTTGTTTTCATTGCTTGCAAGTAGTTGAAATCAAGAGCCAGGTAAGCTAGCAGAAAAATAGTCATACATTGTCAAGTCTACCAACTTTTCTAAGTAGTAATAGCAAATGGCCTTGGAAGGTTTTAAGTTAGAAACAGTAGTCACCCAATTCACCACTTCTCAGGTGGTGCTATTCGATGTTGTTGGGTCCATTTTAGATATTCAATTCCTTAATCGATAGGAATTTGAACATCTCAAATATTCATCGAATGTCAAATCGAATTCGAATAATTAGTAGATTACTCAAATACACTTTCGTATATTAGTTCTTGGTTTTCAAGAGATATTTATAATTTAATATAATTAAAATAGATTTTAATAATATTTTAAGGGAAGAATGCTATCTGGTCACATGGCCCCTACACCAGCAAGTATTTTCACAAGGTAAGGCTGTTATTTTGCCCCCTTTGTATTTGGGCACAAGGGCCATGTGATCATGTAACATTCTTTTCCTCTATTTTAATTCCATTCATAGAACCAAGCCAATTAATTTTGACATTTGATCTTTTTGCTATTTGGTGGTGCACCTCAAGCTCAGATTTACATTGGCTATATAATGTTGTTGACAGTAAAGCCCTTTGCGTCCTAAATGAGTTGTACTTATCAAGGGTGAATTTGGTATCTAGAAAGAGCAAGCCAAACCTCCCTCTCTTTCAATCCACAAGGTCGTGCCATTAATTTATCCTTGTTAATTTATAAGAAAATTGCATGCTTCAAAAGGGTTGTTGAAGGTTGGCAATGTTTTGTTTTGGGGGAAGCAGTGAGAAAAATGTAGGGTCATGTTATTCATTATTAGCAATACCTGACCCACACTCAAACCATCAACATCCTTATTTTCAATCTCTCACCCCAACCCCAACACCCCCCCCACCCACCACCAAAAAAAAAAAAAAATCTTGCTCTACCATCAAATTTTCTTTTGGGAACCCCATTTAAATGCCTCATTGGAATAGTCCATAATTTAAGCCACGCTTAGCTAACTCCCCATTGGTTGAGTTGTACACCTCATGGATTAGCCATGCATCAAATTTTAAATCTCATCTATTATATACTCCTCTAAGCTTATCAAGCTAGTCCATCACTTTTGAGCCACGTGGACAATTGACTATTGCATGCATTGTACAACCTATGTCTTGTTTATTTGATGCAGAAAAATGAAGGTGTGAATAAAGAGATGGGATACTTTGAAGGTTTTCTATAAAATTCTAAAACCAAATCTATTTATTTGCTTAGATGATAAAAGTAACAACTTTTTTTAGTATGTATTAACGGCTGAAGTGCATCAAATGCTTTACCTGCTTATGTGGCAAGATCTTGATCTCAACTCATCTCACTCTTCTTCAAAGCATAGTTGGGAAAATAAGATTTTTTACTAGACTCAGCCCTCTTCAAAACTTAATAATTAATCAGCGCAGCTCCCATGAAAACATCAATATCTTACATAATTAGTCCAAGAGGAAACATTTTTGCCAGGAATGTACTTAAAACAACTCCTTTACAATCCTCACCAAATCACATTGGACATATCTAGCAGGAATTGCATTCCAAGCAACGATCTCTCTCTCTCAGGCATTCTATCGACAACCTAGTGTGCAGCCACAATAGCATGACAAAGACCCATAAAAATCAATCAATGAAGTCTGGATATAAACATAAGAACTAAAATGGTTTAGATAGAATGGTGCATCATGACAAGACCTATAAAAATCCAACAACGACAGTCTTCTTTGTTTTTTTAGGTGATTAAGGTCCTCCACTTCAATTTGGATAGAATGATGCATCTGTATGTTTTCCACTGGAGAGAATAACATTGGTGGTTAAACTTGATGATCAGGGTCGGTCTGTCGGTCGGTGGTGGTGGTGGATGTGGACGGAGGGACTTGGCTGCCGGTGGCAAAGATAATGAAGGCATGAATGTGGATCAGGTTTTTGTACAAGAACCATTCTCATATAGGATGATCCACACATATGGAATCCACCACAGAGTTGGTTTTTGAATGGATTCCATCTTTGTGGATCAGCCCGTACGAGAATGGTTCTCGTACAAGGACTTGATCCGCTCTCTGAAGGCATTGCTATTGGTAATGCCTGAGCCCACTAAAAACAAGTTAGGAATGGTTCGTCAATGGAAACCAGAAAAAAAAAAAAAACAACTCCTCTTTTCACCTCTCCTCTATTTTATTTTTTATTTTTTTTCTTATTATTATTTTTTTACTTCAAGGGCCTATTGGCTATTACATTGTAGACCTACATAGGGCTAAGTACAAACCCAATTAAGAATCAAAAGAGGGGCCCAAGGCCACAATTCTTGGAAAACAAGGAAATTGGTGCAAACCGAGCACCCATGCACTTGAGAGTTATCGTTCAAATGACTAACAATTAGACAAGTAATCCTCTAAGATCTGCAAACCACCAAGCCAAGGTCCAGGTGTGCCTCTCTCCTGTATGCACTCTGCAAAGATTGCTTCTTACTCATGTCGTCATTTCACGCTTCAGAAGTTTTATAATTATATCACATGGAAAGAGAGAATTGAGACCAAACTTCTTGTACTTGTCATTACGTATTCACTAGCTAAGGAATTAAAGACTTAAAACCAAACCCGAATTGCAAGAGAAATTACCAAGGAATGGAAGTGAAAATTTTCAAAATTGATAAAGAAACTATTGTAATCATTATCCCATGTGATTGCATAAACTACTTAAATCTCTTCCCGTATCTAATAATGATTTATTTTAAATATAATTCTTATTTTATTTTTAAATCAAAGAGGTTTGGATACAAAATAAAGTGAAATGTAATAACCAAATATGGAATTATTCAGACTTGGCCGGGTGGTTGGTGCCATTCGTTGAAAATGATGGCTTGAGGTCACTCCTCCCTTACTACATGATGTATGTAAGGGGTATCAAAAAAGCCTAGTTAGCCCAAACATGCCCTAGCCCGCCCTGAGCTTGAACAAGGTCTAGGTTGAGATTTCAGCCCATAGGGTGGGCTAGGGTTGAGAATATCAGGCCTGAGGTCGGGTTGGGCTAGGCTTTGGGTTGAGGTCTCAACCCAACCCTATATGTTATGTATATAATAATATAAATATATTAATTACTACAAATGGGAACTTATAGAAAAAGGCCCACAGAAAGTCTTTCGTTTTTCACAATTTACATATATACATAAAATTTGGTCTTTGGCCTCAGCAATCCATCAAGATCAAGAAATCAAGTAACCAATAGTGCTAGGTTGGGCTGGATTTGATTAAGCCTGACCCAATCAGGGTCCATCAGGGTCGGGCAAGGTAGGGCTTAGGTTGAGTTAAGAGACCTTAGGGTTAAAACCTAGCCCAACACGACCTATTGACACCCCTGTTGTATGCCATGCACCGTTACTGTTTTTAGTGCGACCTTGTGCCTCGCCTAGGCCCCTTGTGTGTCTCACCCCTTAGAGAATGCCAGTATTATAGAAACACCCCCTCTCTTTCATCAAATTAGACTCAGACCCCCTACCGTCAGTCGCCGTTAAGGAATATACCTTATATGTTGATGTTAGCTACTATATTTTATTTAAATATGAAAATGCCCTTACCAAATGTGAAGTCCCTATAATGCCCATGTAATGAGTCTCATCCTCACCTTTTTCCCAAATCAAGCACCAGCGATCACGGTGGTGGGGGCAGTGGCGATCAGCACGAACTCACAGCGGTGGCAGGCAGCGGCTACGGTGACAGTGGCAATCAACACGGGTTAAACACATAGAGAGAAAGTTCCTATTGATTGTCAGCACTAGCAATCACGGCGGTGCGGGCAGTGACGATTAGCACGAACTCACAGCTGTGGCAGGTAGCGACAACGGTGACAGTGGCAATCAGTACGTGTTAAACACATAGAGAGAGATTGTTCCTGTTGATTGCCGGCACCAGCGATCACGGTGGTGGGGGCAGCGGTGTCGGCGACAACGATGATCAGCACGAACTCACAGCGGTGGCAGGCAGCGGCAATGGTGGCAGTGGCAATTAGCATGGGTTAAACACATAGAGAGAGAGTTCTTGTTGATTGCCGCTATCGCTGATGCCGATGACAGCGATTCATTCCGACGATCGATCCATCACAATATGTGTAATAGCCTTGGTTCTTGATTCTACACCGGAGGTTCGACAGCTGAGTTTTCTAGACCACTGCCATTGACACCACTCCTCCACCGCGCTAACACCCCTCCCTTTCTCTACTTCTCAAGTTCCCTAATATGGCCGATCGCGTGAGTCTCACCAAGTTAGAGAAGAAGATCCCTTATACCTGATCGATCGGCGATTGCAACCCCTTCCGGCGAAGGCTCCAAACCTTCTCCCTCACCTCCTCCTTCTCCACCGCCACCGCTGCCTCTGCCTCCATGTCTGCCACCGCCTCTACCTCCATGTCCGCCACCGACAGATCCGGGCCTCATTGGACCTGAATCAGAGAGGTCGCAAAGAGGTAAAGGTTCTGAAACAGTCATGGCCATGAATAAGAATGGGAGGAGGAAGAAGATGAAACTGAGTCTAGTGAAATCATTTATTTTGATCCAAATACTAGCGATGGAGACTTGCACGGGCACCATCAGAGGCAGCACCACTCGCCATCGACGGAATGAGCACAACTTGCCATCAACAGATTGAGCACAACTTGCCGGTAGTCTGGATCTCGCTAGACTCACAAGTTGAGGTACAAAAAAGGAACGAGGGAGAGAGTGTGATAAGTGATAAGGGTGATTAAAGGGTATTTTTGGAATAGTATAATAATGGTGTTTACTCATAAGGGTAAAATTGTCATTTTACAATATCACTTAACATAGACTGACGGCAAGGGGTCCAAGTCCAATTTGGTGAAAGAGAGGGGGTGTCCTTCTAATATTGGCCTTCTCCAGGGGTGGCATTGTAAATTACTCATAAAAAAGTAATAAGGGAGCACAACTTTTAAAGGGGTCCAAGTCCAATTTTCTTGTGAGTTTGAGCACAACTTTTAAAGGGGTTTGTAATAAGGGAGTGCACCATTTCTGGCCGAAGCCACTAGGCTGTTGTATTTTGGAGGCCAATTTACATTCACATGACTACACCAATAGGGGGGCATCTATGGTCTTAGGTAAAGTGCACATTTGTACATCTCAACCTTCATCTTCATTGATTTTTGTTCATCTTGATATTCTAGAGCAGCACTTTCCTTGACAGATAACTGATACACATCTCTCAATAGCCTATACCTAGTATATTTGAACAATAATAATATTGGGGGAAAATTTTTTCCACCATTAAAAAAAGAATTGAAACATGTAAGGAACGCATATTAACAAAAGTATTTCTTCTGTTCTATGGTGGTGATGGTGGTGACGGTGACAAATTAGTGGTTAGTTGTGGTCCAACGATGGCGGCAACAACAGAAGTGGTGGTGGTTGCGGTACAAAGAGAGTTGGGTTTATTGGGTTGTTTTTTGTTATAAATTGTAACATCATATATGTTACTCCAATGACAAAAAAAAAAAAAAAAAAAGTGTTTTTCACTCGATTCAATAAAAAAAAAAACTAGACCATAGATCACATCATACATATTCTGTTTCAAAGTTATTCCAAGAACACCATGATTTTTTTCCTTTAAAAAAAAATGTTTTTTTGTTTCTTTTGAACGGTTCCATACTGACCCTCTACACTCTCATCTACACCCACCCACCTTCCTTTTGCTGTCACTCAATGCATTGCCAATGACAATAGTTCACTTTAAAGTATCACATTCACTTTGTTAAGAACATTAAAGTAGTGAATTGGTATCTGATACCCAATAAATTATCAAGATTTGACCTGATCTTGATCACTAATCAAGTACTTAACCAAAAAAACAAAAAAAAGATTAGTGATCAGGTACCCATATTTGATTGCATTAAACCAGTGAA
The DNA here is from genome assembly GCF_013358625.1 of Macadamia integrifolia. Taxonomy (NCBI): domain Eukaryota; kingdom Viridiplantae; phylum Streptophyta; class Magnoliopsida; order Proteales; family Proteaceae; genus Macadamia; species Macadamia integrifolia. The sequence goes on from NW_024868130.1 coordinate 51,726, forward strand.
TTGGTATATAATTACAGAACAGACCATCTAAATTTGACCTGCACTTGAAGAAGCAATATCTTCCATGAATTTTCAAGTTATCTAAATATTAAAACATGATACTACAATTTAAACATTCATGAGAAGAGGAAAGCTAACTCTCTTAGTAATTTTGATTTCTTTCTTTTTCTCTCTTTCTCATTCTCAGTTTCCAACCTGTTCTACACATATATGCAACTTTAGTTTCAGGCTTTGAAGAAGAGGAAAGCTAACTCTCTTAGTAATTTTGATTTCTTTCTTTTTCTCTCTTTCTCATTCTCAGTTTCCAACCTGTTCTACACATATATGCAACTTTAGTTTCAGGCTTTGAAGAAGAGGAAAGCTAACTCTCTTAGTAATTTTGATTTCTTTCTTTTTCTCTCTTTCTCATTCTCAGTTTCCAACCTGTTCTACACATATATGCAACTTTAGTTTCAGGCTTTGAAGCTTCAAGTCTTGTTTGGGTTATTAATAACACCAACCCGTCAGAGAAGATCAATGCTATTAGGTTGAAGTAGTGACCATCATCAACTCTCTTAGTTCCAATATTTCAACTCTGCGGTTCATCTTCTTCCTTATCTTTATAGCCATATCTTGTGGAATGAATTTTCCACATATGCTTACCCTGCTCTGCTTCTTCTCAATCAAATGGGTCTCCAACTCTTCGAGAACAAATTTAAACAGAAAATAAAATGAATATAGAGAAAGAGTTCTTAAAATCAACCAATTGGTCAAGGTGGTCTCACCTTTCATATTGAGAAGGATTCTCCATAGTTTTCTGTAACAACAATTGCAGTCAATGTTGATCTTCATCACCATGCAGATCTGAAGAAGTTAACAATGAAAATGAAACACCAATTAGAGCATTATACTAAAATTTTTTTTAATGAAAGTTGTGAGTTTTTAGGTGGAGAGTAGAAGCTTGCCTTTCCTGACATGATTGGTTCAGTGATTGAAAAGTTTGTGGAAAAGGAGTTTTGCCTTTCAGAATGAAATGGACATGGGCTTCTTAATGAGGTGGGTTTTCTCTTTATTTAATGTAGATTTGTGGAGAATCTGATTCTGTTTGTGTGTGTGTGAGAGAGAGAGAGAGAGAGAGAGAGGAAAGAGTTGGCTTTGGTTTGGTAATTTGTGGATTGGCTTCTTTGCCTTTATTTGGTTTTATTTCTCATGTTGACATTGAGAGGGAAAGGGAAAGCATCCGCTTCAATTCTTTGTTTCTACAGCTGTTGTATTCTTGCAAAACGCAAGGCATCTAGCATCTGGGGTCTTAGGAACTAAGAAACAAGGGTCATTGACTTGGTCAAGAGTTGATGGCTATTGGCTCAAGTCAAAGAATGGCTATTCTCTCTCTCTCTCTCTCTCTCTCTCTCTCTTGAGTAGAAAAAGAATGGCTACCCTACAAGGTGTATGTGTATTATGGACCTTCATTGGTCTACAATACATGGTTGGAATTTGGATTTCACTGTACTTTTTGGACCCAATATCTCTTCACTCATGATGATGAGAGAATCTTTTCATCCATTAACCACTGATTGAATTGGAAAAGAGTATTTTGGACCATGAATAAAAGACATGGGAGTTAATGACCATCCCAAATACCAATCAAAGACGAAAATATAGCTTGGGAAGAGAGGGAGCCACTCCCCAGTCCCCACCGAGTTGAGGATGTGAATTTGAAATCAAAACCGTTTATCGAAATTGAATATAATCGTTTACATTATAACTATGAAACTATTTATTAAATGGTTTGATTTTGGTTTTAAAATTGAACTGGGACTCGTTTTGGTTTTAAATTTTAAACCATTGGTAAACCATTTAAATAAACTGTTAAACCAATTAACATATACATAGTAAGATTGAGTTATTCAATGTTAAGTTTATATATAGTTCAATAAAAAAAATTAAGCTTTTATTAAACAATTAGTGAATATATATATAACAATAAATAATTCAATTCAATGTTACAATTTACATCCATTTCATTAAAAATTTTAAAGGTAAAGAAATTGTTTGGATAAAAAAATTGAAAATATAAGAAAACTATTTAAACCAAAATCGTTTATAAATGGCAGTTTTAATATATGAAACCATTTATTAAATGATTTGATTTTGGTTTTATTTAAAAATCTTACACTGAACCATCTACATTAAAACCAAACCGATTAACACCCTTTCCCACCCCCTCAAAAAAAAGAAAAAGGAGGCATGACACTATTAGTGGGCAGTGGGCCATCAACCCAGTCCATGCATGAGTTTGCCACAACCAGGCCAGAGTCTTGTTTAATAGTTTGCATGACAACCTCAACCTTGTGTTAAGCTTGTTTAGTAGTTAAACAAAAGCTTGGGTATACTTGTGCTCTCGTGCTATGCTTAGCTTTGTTTAAATCTTGTAAGGGAAAAAAAACCCTGCTTGTCTAGCGTTCCCTATGCCCAGACATAACTGGGTGTGAAAAGACCCAACTACTCCTCGTGTTGTAGGTATTTTCACGTACAGTTGTGTTTGGGTGTAAGGAATGCGGATGAGCAGAGTTCCTTTCCCCATCTTTTAATAACTAAAATACTAACCTCATGTTTGAGAGCTTCATAGCCCAATCATGTCTAAGAAAAATAATTTGTTCTTATGTCCATTTCCATTTATGGGGTTTCGATCCCTAAGCAACCCATGAGATCTTTTCTATCAGGATTGCAAAATATTGTTTATTACATTGAATACAAGAGCACAAAAGTACAAACATTAGGCTCCGTTTGATTGCAAGGGGAATTAAAAGGAAGGAAGTGAAATTTTCATATAATCATTACTACATGTGATCCCCTATGATTCCATGTGATTGTATAAGTTACTTCATTTTTTTTAATCATTTAGTAATGACATTTTACATATTATAGCAAAAGTTTTTGTAAAGTAAAATTTAATAACTAAATATAAAATAATTTAAAGCTAATGATATGGTCACATAGAGTAATGATTATAAAAATTTCTTTTTTTAAGTATGGAAATTTCATTCTCCTTCTTCTTAATTATCCCTTACAACCAAACATAGCCTTAGGGAGAAGGTTCCGACTCAAACGGATTTCTAACTACATTGCAATTTTTTTGGGTAACACATTGCAATGTTTGATATGCCTTATATTGATAGACATATTATCCATCTCATCATCTACTAGTCATGGTCTATTTTTAAGCCATATGATTTATCTGCACATCATTTTCATCCTTCCATACCATATGATTTCCCAAGTCATTTTCATGCTTAAAAGTTAGTTGTCATATATCTGCCCGGTTTAGGGGGCCGGGGTGGAGGAAGCCTTTTGTGGTGGGCTACCTTGTCTTCCTAGGAAAGCAACCATACACAGCATTACAAAACATTGGAAAGGACATTAAGCAACCATACAATAGTTACACATGCATTTCAAGAATAATTTTGCTGCAAGTTAGAAACAAATGTACAAAGTTGGCATTAGGGACACTTCATCTAATTTTTATCAATAATATAAGGTGTATCTGATGCACGAAACTCTTGCATATGCAAGGTCTGAGGTGGACAAGAACTACACAGCCCTTGCTGGAAAAAGTATTAATTAATAGATGTGCTAAACAAAGTTGCGGTGTGAATTTCTGTACATACTTGCAACTTGCTTTTTAGATCCTTTAATGGCAGATACACATGTGAGTGTCACTTTCTTTTCTAATATATCCACCACCATGGAGTCAGTGGCCACTGCAAAAAAAAGAAAAAGAAAAAGCTATATTGTTAAAAATCAATGAAACATGATTAGTGGCAAAATACAACACCTATTTTGCCACTATAAAAATGTAAAGTTAAAGAATCAAATTAATCATGATTAGTGCTTACTTAATTACAAATGGAACTATGATAATTACTTTTGTATGAGGAAGAGAGAGATTGTTTACCCAATTAGAGAAGGAACTGTGACAAATACTTTAGAGAGAGAGAGGGAAAGAGCACTTGTATGGTGTTCCTAGAACCCCTTGAACCCCAAAAATCTTGAATGCGTATCAAGTTCTCGTACGAGAATCATTCTCATACAATTCTGATTCATACAAATGGAATCTACAACCTAATCGATACTCAACAATCTCCCCTCCATGCCGGAGCACACGAACTAGATCCGTGTGATCCTCCTTAAGGGATTTTTTCTATCGTTGAAGACACCAGAGTTATCACACACCAATTCTAATACTATATTTTTGGGACTTGGTTAGAATTCATCCATAAAAGTTAACTTTAAGGAGAGGCTGTCCAAGTCTTTATAAGCCGTCACATCCGATGTAAGATAATTGTTTTCGCATGGACCCCAAACATAAACTATAATGCTCATGACTAGTGTATATCTCTGTTGGAACAGCAGATATGAGCTTTTGAAAGAGAAAAGGCAGCAGAAAAGGAACTCAAATGGCAAAACTGGAATGTTAGGCAGATCAGAGAGATTTCCTTTGCAGACTTCCTTCACCTTACACCATTAACACACTTGAAACAACAGAATAGCAAGTAATCTAGATTACACCATAATACAGCTTTCTCACTAAGTTGTGAAAACCCAAATTGATGATCACAGCAAGCATCAAATAATCAATCTTTATGAACAATTGAAGCTGTTCTGAAGCTTGAATTCTAAAGAAAAAAGGGGTCTTTAATTTCAGAACTTACTGTCCATCCTGGAGATCGCATGAGCTACCCTCTTTTGGCAATTAGCACATCCTAAATCTGCTGAGAGAACAACTTCTTGTATCTGCTTTAAACACCATTTCCACAACCCTTCAAAATCTTATATAGATATACATAGAAAAATATGTAAAAAGTCTAAAAGAGAAGAGAACAATACTAACAAGAGGCACGCTTAAGGATTCGACGAATGCTAAGCTACTTCGACCCAGCAGTAGCTTCTTCGACTTGAAGATTCCCATTTTCACAAGCTCCTTCTTAGCCCAACCAAAGAATGACATAGTTTTGCTGTTCTGTGTTCATTCACTTGGCAAGTTTGTGTCCATGAGTATACAAAGCCAAAAGCCTGCCTCTGTTTTTGGGTTCATTCACTAGCTTACCTACTCAGAGAGGAAGTGTAGAAAATGATTTTGGAACAAATTCAGCTTTGTTGATTGAGAACTCCCATCTTTTGGGCAGTTTTGGACCTCTCAGTGTGGTTGAGAACAGTGTAAATGGATGGGGATAGAACAATTAATGTATTATTGAAATTAGCATTCTCTCTCAATAAGGGAAAAGGTCATTATATTGTAAAGGTGACAAAGATAAGACTTTTGCCTATGGCATGGACAACCCCACAGTCCACATTTTGTTGATGGCTTTGCTTGGTTTTCAAATTTAGAAATTATTGCAGGATAGTTTCTTAGAAGACCAAAAATTCTACTTTCTCCAAACTGTGGCTTTCAACCCTCCCAAGTCTCCCTTGGAGGCTTGAAGCCACAAGTGGACAATGTTCTGTACTGCTTTCAGGGACCAGCTAGCTGTAACCAGAACCTGATCATCTGCTCCAAAACAAATGCTATGTTGTGGAAAATGGACCATGCCCTGGACCGTTGGTCGAACCATCTGGTCCAAAGTGTCAATTTTAGGGCCAGTGGCATGAAAAATAGTGAATGTCATAATTACCCACTTTAGAGATGACATCCCCAGTGCAAAAATAAACTCTTATTATATGATTCTGGGAGGTACACAATGTGTATCCTCTACCTGTACCTTTTCTTCACTGTGCCATTGAGATTAGGTATATCAAGTAGAAATTCAATTTAACTTAATAGACAACCCCAAGGGATAGTCAAGTTGGTAAGGGATATTCGACTCAAGAAACATGTGGTTTTAAGTTTAATTCCTCTTACCTCCTTGAGGTCACTCACATGGGGGTGTTTAATGCTCTTCACTGCTCTTGGTGGAAATTAAATGGTTCTCATTCAACTCCGGTATAATTCAATACATGTGGTTGTGGGGTCAGTATGGACCCACAGGACTAGTCAGGCCAAAGGTCTAGATACCCATCGTTGGCTGAAAAAAACTTAACAGACTCTATTACTTCTTAACTAAATTAAGTCTATCTATGCAGCCATAATTCAGTGTTGATTCATGTTAAATCCAGGCTTAGTTAGCCTAACCCATATTTCAGTGTTGATTCTATCTATGCAGCCATAATTCAGTGTTGATTCATGTTAAATCCGGGCTTACTTAGCCTAACCCAGCCAGTCCGAAGTTCGGCATTTCAGGCCAGGCCTGGTATACCACTTTTGTATAAGGAAAAAACATAATACTGTGAAGGAGGGACCAGTGGAGGCGGATCCAACGTAGTTTTGGTATACCACTTTTGTATAAGGAACAAAATAATAATGTGAAGGAGGGACTAGTGGAGGCAGACCCAACGTCGTTTTAGTGCGATACACGTTAAAGATAAGGACCGAGTTTCCCTGCACCCACAGTGATCCATTCACTTGGGGGATCAGGGATGCGGTAGCAGGATCTGAGGAGGGTAAGGGGTTTCTCGATCCTAGGATCATGTGGTGCACCTCACTGCCAGTCAAAGGAAACTTTGTCCCAAAAATAAAGAACGAAAGAGGTTATTCATTAGCAAAGGCAAGTTTCTTGGGTCATCCCCCACACAATTGGCTGTGCTTAGCTCTATTCATGGGAAGATGCAAGAGAATTGACAAGTGAGGAATGAAAAAGTGAAGGAAAAGTGTTTCCCACAAAATAGTATTCGGTTGCACTAAAACAAGTGAAATTTGAAGAGGTTTCTCTTATACTTTTATGGGAATAATATCTTGAGATGACTTCTCCTTAATTTCCATAGAAAGGCAGCCTAACTTTTTTCTGTCAAAAATTTCCCTTCTTAACATTCTCATAAAAACAATCAAACACAACCTTAGGGCAAACAGTAATAGCCAGACTTGACAAAATTGGAGCAAGTGGTGTGACATTTTAACTGTCAACCGAGTTCCAAACACCAAACCCCCCCCACCCTTTGATCATTTAAAAATAAAAAGAAAAAAGGACAAAGTTTCCCTTGATCGTGCGGTGAATCTTACAGCATGATCCAAGGGTCCAATAATCTCGCGCCCCACTCCTCCCCTAAAACATGAGTGGTCATATGATTGAAGTCCAATTCTGATTCAGGGAGAGGTGATTAAATTCACTGATCCGATTTCCTCTTCACCAACAACTTCAAAGGATCGATGGAGAAAATCAAATATTCAAACTAGTAAAGCATAATAATAATGCAGAGTAAAGTTTCAGTTATTTCTGAAATGAGAAGAACCTGTGGAATTTGGAATAATTCAGTTATATCTGCACGGACACCCCAGGTAGGAGTAGGAAACAAGCTTCTGGTTTGTTAGGGAGAGAGAGAATGGGAAGCGCGTGCAGAACACACACAGCATGCATGCATGCAGCAGCTCACACCCACACAATTTTTGCATCATCTAATAAGTATAAACCCAAACACACCGGCCTCTCTACCCCCATAGCAAAATACCTCACCTCATTTCACCCAACCTGATTGATACGAAGTTATGGCTTCTTCTTCTCCTTCTGTGGTGCTTTTGTTTCTTATTTCACATCGTTTGGCCTTTACCTATGGCGAATTCTTCGACCCTTTGACATCGGGTCCAAGCACAGAGGATTGTGATCAATCTCATTTACTTCCACTTGCCCCTTGTGCACCATTCGTGCAGGGATTTGATTCTTCCCCTCTTCAGATTTGCTGTGATAACCTCCATGATCTCTACCTTGAACAGCCCAATTGCCTGTGTCTCTTGCTCAATGACACTGCCTTGAGTGCCTTCCCCATCAACAAGACACTTGCACTGGAACTGCCACCTCTCTGCAACCTTCAACTCAACTACTCCATCTGCCCAGGTACTATTTCATACTAATTACCATTAATTGTTTACTACAGATAAAAAGCCCAAGATATATCATTTGAAGGATTCCACATTTTGATGATTTGAATTCTTGTTGCCCATGTTGAAGGGTTTGTTGAGCCTCCAAGTCCCAGATCACCTGAGTCTCAAGTTTCACCAGGGACCCCCTCCAATTCTTCAACTGCAGGTATATGATCAAATCTTATCTTTTTATCTTCAAATATTTTCATATGTACCAAATGATCCAATATCAAAATGCCACTAATTAATTTAGTTGACATCTTATGGTAGAAATTTACTTAATTCTAATGCTTTTTTGTATATTGGCTTTCAGCTTCTCCAGGGGTTGCATTGCCACCGAAAACTAACATGGGCCTTCCGTATTCCCGGAGTAGTGGAGAAAAATTGGAAATCAAGGAGAGCTCAGTGATGCTCCTTGCCAATACTCTTCTGCTAATAGCAGTCTCCAATCTGTTCTACTCATGATTGAAGTCCGTATCTTAATAGTTATATATGAGTGCTTTTCAGTTTGGGTATGTTGCTAAAGATAAACTCGTTGTCTAGGTTTGAACTTGGTTCTCAAGTGTCTATTGCTCCAGAGACTTAAATTACTTCAAATACTCAACAAAATCTTCTTACAATTTACTTACCATACAATAGATGATTTCCTTTTTCTTTGAAATACACAACTTGCCTGATAAAACATCCTAAACCACCAAAATCCATTTTAATACACATCCAATAGCAAACTGTAAACATGGAAGTACCGATATTTAGAGAGAGATTTTTTTCACAAAAGAGAATAAATAAAAATAAATAAATTTTAATAACTAAAACTTGTAATCTCTACATGAAGTCAACCTACCTACATTCAAAAATGATGCCCATAATTTAAGGGGCTCTGCTACAGGTTACTGAGGTTACTGCTACATTTGATACATCATGATACAATACTCACCCATTTCCCAGAGGGAAGGAAGGAGTTCATGTGCATTTAGCTTTGCATTATTAGGGATTCCTTTCCACATGTACATGAACATGAGACTTTCAAGGGGTCAGCAAAGAAAATAAAGAATAAACTTGTCTCCAATTGAATCATCCCTGTAAGTGACCAAGGATCTTGCTGGGGAATGAAAACCAGCAAAAGATTTGTTGCTGAAGGATCCAGAAGCAATGTCAACAATCACCTAGACATGACCAAGCTTGCAAAAGGTACAGGTGCATTGAAAATGGTATCTCCCACATACTTGCAGTTTTCCTGATCCAACTTCAATGACTTTGGGTTTATGAATCTTTCACAAGGAGGTGATTCAATATTATCTAGGCTGCTGCTGCTGCTACCATCAGTAGGATGCTTAGAATCCAAGCTGCTCCTCTTTCGCAAGCTTTCTCTACTACGCCTTCTCTTCCTTGAGGACTTCCACCTTAGCTGAGCAAGTAAATTATCCTTGACAAGATTTGGTAACACATCTGCTTCCTTCCTCCCATCATCTCGAGGTTCAAATCTGGGAGCTTCCTTGTTAAGTGAAACCTCAAGGACCTTTGTTGCACCAATTCTATCATGCAGTTCATTGTCATTCTTCGGTAAAACATCATACACATTAGCCTGGTTCCCTGCATGACATTTTTTGCCTGTCACCACAGGGTGAACACTCCCATCACAGGATTTACCACTATCTCGACTGTTTTCTAGACCAGATAAAACTGAAGCCACAATATCTGGTCTTTCCTTTATATACTTCCACTTGTTGACTACCCAATCCTGAGAACGTCTCAAGTCTCCATGATCAAAAATTTTCTTCTGCCGTTCTCCTGCATTATTAAGTATAACTTTAATTAGATGTCAGGATACCAGTTTCAACCTTAATGGTTTTTGCAATCACTTGAAGGGAAAAAAAACAAAAAAAAACAAAAAGGAAACATATTCCAGCACACACTGTGTATACTACTGCCATTTATAAGCCTGGTGTGGTAATTCCGACCAGTGGATGATTAGGAAATGATGTGGACTCGCCACAGGCAGGGTTTCAAAAATCAGGCTTCAATCAATAGATCCACAGATGCCATATAAAAATCCACAATATTGTAACTTTCGGCCAATTTTGACCAATTCCTCACCAATCCTGACTAATTCAGTTCTAATCCAGTTCAGAATTGGCTGGGACCAATCCAGATCCCAACCCCAGGGTTTCAAACCCTGGCCACATGTCAAATTTCAAACCAAGATTTTAATATATCCCTCATTTGTTGGCATACCCTTCTCTGTATGTGCTTGCGCCACACAGTAATCCATTAGTGGTCCTAGTTTTTTCAATACTTTGTTTTGCCACTTGACAAAACCCGAATTGGACTGAAACTTAACATGTGAGTAAAGGAACTTGGGTCCACCTGTAAACACAATTTCAACCCACATAAACCATCAGGGGGCAGCTATTGACAGATGGAGTGCATTTCCAAGACTGGGTTAGGGAGTTCCAAGCCCATGCTTCCAAAAGATATAGTACTAAATTCAACATTGACAAATTACACAACATATGCTACGATTTTTTTTGGTGGGGTGGGGTGGGGTTATTTTTCACATACCAGGAAAGAAAACATGAATTCTATCTTCAGATTCCTTCTGGACAACGATACCTTCCCACCAGCCATCACACCACCATGCATCGACTGCAGCTCCAACATCAATGCGCCAAGAGACTCGTCCTTTGTGTGATGGTGGGCATGGGCGAAGGGCTGTCCTTCCCCTCAGATGGAGACCCAAATAGTCAGGCACCACAACCTTTGATGCCAGAACCCACTCCTACAATAAAAAACGAAAACCAAAAATAAGAAAATATTTACACAACAAGAGGGTATTCAAACTTATCAACTGAAAAATTATCAAAATAAATGAATTCTTACCACTAAATTGTTTGCTTCATCTGCTGCATCTCGAATGTCCTGATACTGCACCTTCACCTTTTCTTTGTGCTTCTTGAGTACCAAGGCTCGGAACCAACAGCCCCTAATACCACTATCCTGAGAGAACACCTCAACATGGGAACCCACAGATAAATGCTGATGGGACCTTTGCTGGTCTGTCACTTTTCTAGACAAAACAGCACCAGATCCGCCTTCCTTTGGAGCAGGTATTTCAGCACTGCCATGGCTTATAACCAAATTCTCACTGGACTTATGACTATCTCCACAAACTGCATCTTTTCCATCCTTTCTAAAGTAGAACTGATGGTCCACTTCACCCCTGGATGAACAATGTCTTTTTTTGGGTCTGGTTCTGATGACATCACCACCCTTTCCTTCCACTTCTAGGCCACCATCAATATTACCATTCTTCACATTAGTCTTATGCTGGGATGTGGTGTACATATGTCTGAGTATTCCCTGCTTCCAATAACCTTGAACTCGGGTGATGTCAAAAGGTTTAACATCATCATTATCAACCATCCTGTGGCAAACAAATGGTTCCAACCTAGTGTGTTTTGCCTCATTTTGGAACTTCTCGAAATGCTGAGCACTGAGGATTGTTGCTAATCCATCTATGCATTCCACACTGAGATCTTGAAGACAAAGAGAAAAGAAAATCTCTCTGTCATTAAAATTGCCAGGTGAAATAATACCAACCTCGTCAATTTTGTGAAACCATCGTACCACAACCATCTTATTGCCTTTGGTGTCCTCGTAAAGATCTTCTAAGTATGCAACAAGCCTCTTATTTTCTTCAGCCATAACATATACAAAGTCATGGACCTGGAGGAAAAAGATGGAGAAAGGGAAAGAACACCAAAGAACATAACAATTTAAAAGCCAGACAAACAACAAAATAATTCACAGAAAAAGACATGGATGATCACAATGCAATGGCTCAAGGGAGCATTAAAAGAGAGGAAAATATCAAAAATGGCACCAAAACGCACTCACGTAAATAGAAACTCCGTTGCGGGAGAAAGATGGATAGTGCCTACGGCGTTTCCTACAAGTCCATGAAGAACCCAACCAAGAAAATCCTTTCGGATGGTGCCCAAGTTTTTGTACACAATGATCCTAGGAAAAAAAAAACAAATGAAAGGAATAAAGAGCAGATCAGAATCCCAATTCATAATAATACAGTGATTAAATTAGAACAGACAGGCATCAAGCAATACACCCGAATGGAATAAACAATCTTACCTTAAATAATGGTCCATCTGAAACACGACCATCCTCGCTCTCCAAAGAACCATCAACTGATTGGGATGCCTGATGCGAGGGTAAATCTATACCATCCACATAAAAGACAATCACAATCGAATTAGAGAAGGGCATATATAAAATAGAAAAAACATGAAAATAATTAGAAAATTGGAAAAGACCAATTTCAAACAAACAAGCAACAGTTCCCGGTTGGAAACCAGAAGCACAATATTTAAATGTCCCGTTAGTCAATCCTCCACAACCAATGTGGAGGAACACATAATATCAGAATTTATCAACACGTAACCTGCAGGTTATCCATGATTTGAAATTATTTTCTTGGAAAAAGCAGAACTTAATTCTTTCCAACAAAAAGAAAATTGGCTTATGAAGAGGAAACTTTTAGTCCCAAACCTAGCAGTTAGGAGGCCAGAAGGGTCCTGACGTTCTCAACCAGCTGCTATAAAGTGCCAGTTCCCTGCATCCCAGCACATGATTAGTTCCCCAAACCAGAACAACCACAAAAGGCAGAGGCAGGGGAAAGAAGCCTAGCAATCAAGGGACAATATGCAATTCATTAACAATTCTGAGGCAGAAAAAAGAGGAAGCGGGAAGAAGGT
>NW_024868130.1:64441-82429 GCF_013358625.1 Macadamia integrifolia
AGGTCAAAATCTCGCAATACTTAATGGCAACTAGGCATACACCACCAGAGAAACCCCCAGCAAATCCTCTGACTTGCGGAGATACTTGGCTCCGTAAAGAGCCCTAACTGACGCAAATATGCTCCTCGCGCTGTCGGAGGTGATGGTGATACCGAAGAGCCCAAGGGTTATCAACAAAAAGCCTATTTTTCGATAGCAGATGTGGTTCAAAGCAATTATTGCCCCCCTCTGCCTTCTGCTCTGCGATTCCCGAAGGAAAGAAAGAGATGCCGGTGAGATTTAACAAATTAACATAACAAATACTAGCAAATCGCTAATAAAACCCACCTCGGATCAAATCAACCAAAAATACTACATCTTGCCACAGTTTTCCGACTCGTGCTAAAACCAGAAAAGAAAATCAAAAAGCCTCTGTTTTTTACCTGGAACTATGGACGAGAGCCAATCAACGACATCTTTTCGAGAGCGAAGCTTGAGAAGAGAAGATGAAGGCGCAAGCGAGAGAAGAACGGCACGATTCCGAAGAGCGTAGTAGTAAGACATATGCCTAAGGCTTCTCTCCTTACCAACCACAGCCAAATCCGAACCTCCATCCTTCCTCTTCAAAAAATAATGCACCTCCTTCCTCCCTTTGTCATTCGTTACGAAAACCTCTTCCCATCCCACAAACAAAGCCGAAGCTGCTGATTTCTCCATCTCACACAAATCAATCCTCAATTCCAAATTGAATTTCTGCAATCTCAAACCTTTAAAGAGAGAGAGAAAGAAGAATCAAAGAACCAGGAAACAACCCTAACCCTAATTTTGAAATAAGTATAGAAAGAATAAATAAGCGGCAAAGAAGGAATTATTTTGGGCAATTTGGAAGAGACGGCTCTATCACTATTTCTATAGCCTCTGTTCCTAAATCTCTTATCTCCTGGTTTCAGAGAGAGGATGTAGAGTTGGAATGGCTTCCAGGAACCCATTTTATCCTTGCTTTTTGAGAGAGGTGGGCAATGGAGGCTAGGCTGAAGGAGGTGCTTAGAGCGGAAAGAGAGAGAGACCTTAGGGTTACGAGATCAGAGATCAACGGCGAGGATTTCGCCCACGACAACAACGCCTACGAAACCACTTGGAAGTTTCGGGGGATTGCCAAGGTAAAACGTATTCGGTAAATCCCCGTTTCCCCCTTCTTAACTCTCTCCGGTTTCTACCGGAGAAAACCCAATTAATTGATGGATGGATTGTAAGGTTTCTTCCGCGTCAGTTTCATTCTCCCTCTCTTTCTAGCGGTTTGAATTTCGAGGGATCTGACTAAATAAAAACCGACCTATATTTTAAACAAAGAATCCTCTCCTCCTAGCCGTTTGATTATGTTTTGTCGTTTAAATAATACATCTGATGGTTGTGAGGAAGGGTCCTGTAAGTTTAGGATGTAGCATATCACTTCTCTTTAGGAAAAGGTCGCGAATAGAGGAAAGAGTGGGAATGGCGTAAGCCATAAGAAATGGATCCAAAAGAGTACAGCTAAGCTGGTCCCAAAATTAGGCGTTTTTCCAAAGGCGGGAAGGGGGAACGAATCTTTCTTCCTCTTTCCACAATTTCACGTCTTGACCGGATATCCCGTTCAAACGGGCTTTACCACTCACCGGATTTAGCCGGTCACAATTACGGAAAAAGCTGAAAGGTAACCCAGCTTACCCGGTATTACCGTGACCCAAATCGGCTCCTACCGTGACCCCCAAGTCAACATTTTCGGTCCTACTGTACAGCACTCCCGGGCCCACCTCTGTCCCTAGCTTTCTCACTCAACTCCAGCAGTGCTATCCCTAATTTATACCCTACCGGTTATTACACTATATCTTGAATTGCTCATGATGGGCCCCACAAAATTTAAATTGCTGGTCATGTCGAACCGCCTTCCCCAAATAATTCATCATCAAATGCTAAAGTCACGGCTGATTGATTCGATTCAATCTTACGACAAAGTCAATAGATCGAACGGTCACTATATACTTACCATAAGGTGGTGATACGGCACGTGCCTTTAGAAAGTCAAGTCTTGTGTATAATTGGGCGATGAACGTGCGATCATGTTAGGAAAAAAAAATTTAAACAAATGTTTGGACTCGTGAGTGGAGAGGAGATCTGAGTAATCTGACAAGGGTTCGCACGTGCCATGACGTACTATTCTGACACAACTTTGATTTGTTAGAGGACTGGATACCGACGTGGCAATCCTATCCGGATTTTCTGACCTTTTTTTTCCCTATATTTTCTGAAGAATCGGTTCGGGTTTTACTGACACGAGGTGGTAAGCGATTTTTTGTATGATTAGTCCGATCCTCCGTCTGCACTCATCGGTAAAGCCGATTAAGGCTGCACTTCGGACTTCGGACTTCGGACTTCGGACTTTGGACTTTTGGACTTTGGACTTTGGACTTTGGACTTTGGCTTTCGGACATTTGACCAATGAAATTTCTTATGAGATGACAATCATGCCATGTGGATTTTTTTCTTCGATAATTGGTAGAAAAAATTCTCCAACCCCACCCACCCTCCAACAACTCATCCAAAGGTTGGGAGGATATATCCCCAACTTGCAAGGGTTGAAGGCCAAATCCATTAGAGAGGTGTTGCATCTGATTGGATTGAGGGATGTACATAATGGTAGGGTTTGAGTCAATTTCTTAAGGCATCATTTGAAGGCAGAGCAAATTAATTGAATGGAAAGTAAAATTTTTAAACTTCAAAATAAATTTTTATAATGATTACCTCATATAATATTCTGCATATTGCTAATTCCAAATATTTTCATTGTGTTATTAAATTTCATTTTATTTTGCATTCAAATTCTTGGATTTGGCTTTAGAAAATCTTGAATTCAAAAGTAAAATAAATCTTTTTTTTGGTAACAGAAGTAAAATAAAATTACATCTAAAAGGTATCATTATTAAATATGATGATAACTTTAAGTATATTATACAATTAATGATCACAATTTTTTATTTTTTATTTTTGGTTTAACCCTTCTCTCTAATTTCCCATCAAACAAATGGAGTTTGGGAGAGTATTCTAACGAGATGGTTATAGAGAAAACTGCAAATATGATCTTCCTAGTCCTCACGCTCGTAGGCAGGGATCAAGGGTCAGTATCGAATTGATGGAATTGGTCAAATTGGATCAATTCTTGGCTGGTCCCATATTGATGAATCAGTAAGGAATAGGGGTAAAATGGTTAAAAATTAATTTTTACATGGAACCATAGGCAAATTTGTCCAATCTAGATTGGTATCTGTCGAGACCGATACCTTTCCCAATATAATTTAATGACAAATTGAGCTAAAATCATGACACATTTGATGGGACCGGCCACTAAATCCATTATAAGGCTCACCAAACTACATAGATATCTTGTAGTTGGTCCCGTAACTCGAGAGGTCCTTAGCAACTAGACATTATAAGTTTTGTTGTTTCAATAATTGATGTGTCTTAGATTAGATATCAGTGTGTTGGATTTACAATATCAAAATGTGTAAAAAAGATATGTTCAATATAAATTCCACTTCCTACAATGGAGATTATCAGAGAGTGTATGTACATGATTGGACGAAATCTGAAATTAGTAATATGTTTTGTAAATAGTTTTACATTTAAAAAAAAAAATTATTAATCAATAATGTCTTTGAAATAATTTTATTGGTTCAATCGATGGTGCATATTCTTTATGTACGTTACATGATATTGTTTAATTGGAGGGACCTATTCGTAATTAACTATTGTATTACGAGAAATAATAATTATTTTACTTTTAATGTACACATTGATAAATATCTTTTATTGAAAATTAAATGTATTATCTAACATTTTATTAGAAGTAGATATCTCATAGGATCCTACATCTTCCCTATTTCAATATGATGAGACTCTTTAATAGCTTGGCCTTAGAATTATTGTTAAATGAAAATTCTGAAGTGATAAAACAGAGAGATTGAAGTATCGCTTTCAATTAAGGAAATTATCCTTTATTTTTATATCTAATATATAATATATAACATATAGTGGGAGAGGAGAAAATTCATGGCTTTGCTATCCCCTCTATACAATCTCAAAATCTTTCACTTTCTCTCTATTCTTTTAAGTTGTGAGAATTAAGGTTGAGATTCTTACACTAGTCGGCCAATCATTGTGAAGCCGATTGTGTTACAGAGTCTTCATTTTATTGCTTAATAGAAGAAGAGCTAAGTTTCCCACGTGGTACTGCATGTGTGATACTGGACGGACCTGAGGACGTGCGCCCTTGTGTTGGGTGTGTGTCCAAGTCCTCCCAGCCGTTGGATGACTCTTTCGACACCAATTGAGCAATTTGGTAATCTGAGAGAAGCCTGATCCTTTTTGTGGGCTCAAAGCCCACTTAATTATTTTATTAAATGTGGGTAATACAAGTTTGCTCGGGTTCTAAAGCTTGGGCTAGCCATGGAATGGCTCAGCCTAGGTCATTCTGGCCCATGCAAACCATCCTTTAAAAAAAAACAAAAGATGTTTTATGGCCCAATATTGAAAGTAGTCTAATTGGACTTATTTTTTCAAACTAGTTTTGGGCTGATTTATGAAAAAATTATTTATGGAACTAACTTAGCCCATGATTGGACCAATATTAAATCTAGGGTGATGGGCCACTAGTGGACCCAACTATATAATTTTAATAGTAAATTTTTTAGCATTAAATTGTTTAATGTGAAGAGATACCCTAAAATTTTTACCGTGACTCGCTGTTTTGGACCCACAATAACTTATAATTGGGAATTTTGAGCCAAACTTGCTATTGCATACATAATGATTGATTTTTTAGAAGTTAGAAAAATGTTTCTTTTACATGAAGAATTAATAGGTAATTTCCATCCGTCTAATATTTGAAGGTTTATAATTTAATCTTAGTGTATCGTCTCAATAATTTAATCTTAGGTTTATAATTTCCATCAGTCTCTCTCTCTCTCTCTCTCTCTCTCTCTCTCTCTCTCTCTCTCTCTCTCTCTTAATGACAGTATCTAAGCCTTCAATCTGAATGGTCCTGCGGATCATATTGACCCCACAACTGCATGAATCGGATCATTCCAAGATTGAATAAGAAATTTATCTCTTTCTTTGCCTCTAATTATTTGTAGATCTATGTATTCCCCTTGGATATCTTAGTTAGTGTGGGGTGGTTTTTCCTTAGTTACTTTAGTTGTGATATATTATAGATTTAAGGTTGGTTCTCTTAATTTTATTGATCGAGAGAGTGACAGAGATGGTGGCAAATGGAGATTATGTGATGTAAGTGATTTATCATTAATACATCACATAATCAAATGTGAAGTTGGGAGATAGTTTGTTGGGATGTTTTCTTGGTTATTCAATTTCTTTTTCATGAAAGTATTATTACCAAGGATGTTAAAAGCAGTTTCATCGCCCTTATACCAGAGTAGGAGCTAATCAAATGAGTCAATTTAAATTGATATGTCATGGTGATTTCTTTTTAAAAATCCTCCTAAAATTTATGACATCACGAGTAGCAATTTTGCTTTCTAAATTGATCTCAAAGGAGTAGGGGACATTCCAAAAGGAGCAGGGTAATTTTATCTAACATCAGTATGGCTTCTAAGTTTACAAATTTGATGTTTAGAAAATCATTTGCTTGTTGCTTGACCCTTAAATTGGATATGAAAAAGCATATGATACATTGGATTGAGTTTTTCCGTTTGATATCATGTGAAATTTTGGCTTTTATGAAAGGCCGATAGATCGTACTCATTAGGTTTTTTTTTTTTTCCAATGTAGGATCAAATGTAACCGTGGGTTATAGCAATTTTAAACAAAATATAACTAATTCCCATAAACAAACAATATTATGGAATAGCAAAAACAAATGAGATAATCATATTAAGTACCATAATGAATCCTACTAAGAACTAAAGAGATGAAATGTAAAACAATGATGAGGTAAGAAATAATAAAGCACAATAGAGATTTAGAGTGGTTCGAAGCTAAGATAATACGTTCACTACCTGGTCCATCGGACTAAGGATTTCTTCCACTCTAGGGATCCCTTTTCAAATCGTAGGAATCAAGCCTTACACACAATGATAGTCCCTTGGATTAGGTACCTATATCATCAGCTAAGGATTTATTAAATCCAATCATAGTCCCTCGGGTTGGATACCGATACCACCAATAAAGGATATCCTTCTTGTATGCATAGTATAACTATAAGCTTCGACAAGCTTACACAATACAACAATATGACTTCTTACAAGCCAAAGGTTGAACCAATTAAGCACAACAATTGTCACAATATCTTTTTAGCCATTTATTAAAATGATTCTTTTAGTTCTTATACCTTTCTCGTGTATTTCTTGTAGATAGGTTCAAGTGACTCAAGCCTAGACAACAAACTAGTAGTTAAAGAGTCGAACACGGTTTTCCTTAAGGTGAGAAGTACTTAAATTAAAATACAAAACTGCCTTTTGAGTAAAAAACTATGGGAAAGTCTCAGAACTTATGTTTGAAATAGATTTAATAATTTGAAGCATGAATGACTGCACCTATATCACGAAAGACCGCAAACAACAAAGTCATTAAGTTCTTTAAGTTAAACCACCTAGTTCTTGAATTTAACCATAATGATTTTTATGAGACTTTTCAATCTTGTGAACATCAATGTCAAGATTACATAAAAATGACAATTTAAAGTTTAAATTAATCTTGATCTTTATGAAAGACTTCTTCATCTTTATATGCTTTTGTAGTTCTTCAATCTGTTATCTCACGAAGACCACAACTTCTCCATGGTAGTTCATCAAGAGTAATTATTCATCATTCAACATGCCATCTAGGTGGTGAGGTGAAAGTTGCGAGGGACTCCTTAAAATGACATGACGCATTTTAAAGTTGTGAGGGGAAACCCCAAAGTGGACAATATCATGTTGATTAAATGGCTAGTTTGTTACAATAGTATCATAGTAACTTCTTGACCTTAGTGGTGTGGTCGAGCACAACCGGGACACTGTGTCCTGAAAAAGGGGTGAGGTAATAGCAAGAAAAAAAAAAAAAAGACCCGATGAGGCAAAAAGGCTAAGAAAGAGGCGGTGATGTGAGCCAAGAACATTTAGTCCCACATCAACTAGAAATGGCCATATAGGGCTCTTGATAAAGTGTGGCCTCCCTAACATGTTGTTTTAAGTGCATGAGGGGGAAACCCCAAGGCAGACAGTATCATGGAGATTTAGGGATTGGTTCATTACAAGAATGCAGGGGCAACCTATCGAAGGACTGCCACCACTATCCTTCATGACCTAATGCATAAAGAGGTAGAAGTCTATGTGAATGATATGATTGTAAACTCTATAGTGCGAGAGGAACATGTAAGAACCCTAAAAGAAAATCTTTGAGAGGATAAAAGAATACAGATTGAGGTTAAATCCCTAGAAATGCATGTTCGAAACCATTGTAAAATGTTATGGTTTATGGTTAGTTATAGAGGTACAAAAGTGGATCCCACCAAGATAAAAGGTCAGGGACAAATTGTCACACCCCGTTCTCACATAACCGACTGGTGACTGAGTTAAATCCTGTTAACCCAAAACCTATCAAGATCATTTGATGCAATAACCACAACACAACATACACTCAACTAAAGAAAGAAAAATCTGTAATTCAACGGAAGTCTTGTATGTATATACCTGTAAATACCCCAATACTCTTGATACCTAAATTGTGTTACTTAATACATTTACATATGGGCCCGTAGGCGTGATATATATATATATATATATACAAGGAATACAATTTAAATATCCAGAGCACAAAAGGGGTAACATAATAAAGAATAAAAAAGAATCATGGGTCGGGTATCACTATTGTTATCCTGCAACACAGCTTCACATGGGCACTCAACACCATGCCCAAGATCTTCAAGGACTCACTAGTCCTCAGCTGAAAATTCTACGGTGGATCCTGGCTCTAGTTCTTCGGTCGGATAACCTGCAAGATCATTTAAAAAAGGTGTGCACGTGGGATGAGCTCACTAGCCCAGTAAGTGAAAAGAAAGACCAAGCAAGCATTAGTAATACAAATGAACCTATATGTATAAACATCTACTTTTATTATCTTAAATCACCTAAGTAATAATTCTAAGTCATAGGTTATGTGCTACTCACAACCACAGTACGCGTACGCCCCGGGTACGAGTTGCGAACTCCATCCCGTGGTACGCCTATAGGGTTGTCGGAGAAGGCCAGCCGTGGGTATCAGAAAAGTAAATTACTGTTCCTCAACAACATTAAAGTAAATTACTGTTTCTTAGTGACATTAAAGTAAAATGAGTCTTGCCTATGCATTAAAGTAAAAACAGTACGATTGGTCCTCTAATTATATCATTAAAGTTGCTGACCATCCTAGTGATCATCCGGGAGTACTTCTAACCGCCACCGTTAGTACACAACCTCAGGCTTCCCCCCAGTGATATACCCAACACCTAAACCCTTACTGGGAAGGGTTATAGCATAGGAAAATGTCATTCTTAACCGCATACTTCTATATGAGATAGTACGACTACATAGTGCCACCGCGTTCCATTCCACGGGCCACCAATGCAGTAGTTTTCAAGTCGACTACGGCATCTAGTCTAGCAATGCATCATATTCAATAATTGAAATCATTCACATCATAATTAAAAGCAAGGAATAAGCATTCAATAATTTAAGTTACAACATGAGAATCATAAACGGAATTCATAATGCATGCAAATGGCATTCGAGGATGACTAGTCTACATGCAATAATAAAGTGATGACATAACTAGTCTACAACAATTATGAAATGATGCAAAAACACTCCAAAAATAAAGTCAACGTCCTCTCCCCACTTACTTAAATATGTACATTGGCTCACGCCCTGTACAAGAGAGATCCGACGTGAGAAGACGAAAGTTCTTAGTAAATCAAGTTTAGTATATCTCTACTTTAGGATCATAACCAGTGAAGTACGATGATCTTAACGCGTTTAAAATCACTATAGGAGGTTGTTCGACAAATTTAGACCCAATCGGAGTCCAAACTGTTGGATTGGTAGGTCAAACGGTGGGCCAGGTACCCGTCGGTCCTTGCCCACCGCTCGACCTAGGGGCTCTGTCGGGACTGGTAGGCCAGGAGCGTCTGGCCAGGTGCCCACCGATCCTCGTCCACCGCTCGACCCAGGGGCTCTGACTGGATCAGTGTGCCAGGAGCGACGGGCCAGGTGCCCACTGGTCCTTGCCCATTGATCGGGCCAGAAACCCAACCAAGAAAAGCGGGCTCCGGATTGGTGGGTCCATCACTTCCAAGGGCACCCACCAATCAGAACCGAGATTATGTTACTCACTTTCATTCTTCATCCCGCCTTGGGAAAACCATAAGGCGTCGATTTGACCACATTCTCCACACATCTAAGGTCCTATATTGTGATTCTAACCTAGATCTTGGATCGATTCAAAGTTTTAAGCACGGATTTTACCTCTTTATTCAAGAACATCTTCAAAACCCCAAATCCCTCCTCCAACTCAAGAAATCATCAATTGCTCTTCAACTCTTGTGATTTCCTCCTCTAAAACCTTCAAAATCAACATGTAGGTCTTTTATTAGACCTTAGATTCACCTTTTCAAGTGTGATTAACAAGATCTAAATGATTTCTACCCGAATCATAGGGTTTCACTTAGGGTTTCTTGAGGTTTTAAGAAATATGGCCTTCACTCACCTCAAATTGTAGATCTCAAGGCAAGGATCACTTTTTTGGCGTTGAAATGGAGAGATCGCATTCCTTTTTCTTCTTCCCTTTTCTTCCTTTATTTTCTCTCTCTTCTTTACTCTTCTCACCCACTTTGTAAAACATTAAATGAGGGAAAAGAAGGGCATTAATTGCTATTTATACCTGGGTCAAAATATCTAATGACCAGATTGGTAGGTTACACTGGTGGGTCCGACCTACCTATGACTAGCCACCAGTAGGTCGAAACTTAGTCAAATAATTGAGATTTTGATGGGACTCGGCTCCCAACACGTATTTCACTCCCGGTATATGATTTAAAACACGTAGTCATTATAAAATACAGCTACGTACCTCTATTGTCTGTATATGGCCTTGTGATATATGCAAATGCACGGCTTGGGTACCCAGACTTCACTAGGCATTGGTTCAGATTCGCCTGGCCAACCTGAGTTTAGAGTCCCCTTACCATCATGTTTCATAGGGTAATTGTCTCAACTTGATCGGGTTCAAATCCTATACAACCAAACTGAACCAACCGGGTAAATAAATTGGGTTTAGAAAGTAGGGTATCACACAAATGGATCAAGCTTTCTATAGAGTAAGACTACTAATATCCTCCTATAGAGATGTTGATGACTCCGAGATAGACGATAGGATAAGCGAGGACATTAACGAGCGACATCCCTCCATAGCTGAGTGAAGTCTATCCATGAAAATGTCACTATTAAAAATCGAGAAAGAAATTAGAGGAGTCCTTGGTAAGTTTTGAGGCAAATTGAAGTTATCAATATCTGGAATCCATGGATTAGAAGAAATGAAATATTACATCAATTTCCCACCCATCAACACACGTATTGTTTAACAAAGGTAAAGAGACAAGAAATACTATTCCAAACCAAAAAAATTACTACCTACCCTTCAAATCTTGAGTCCACATAGAGAAAGGATTTGTAAACAATCTCCACCCTAGCTTAACCAAAATACCTAAATGTTTAGTTTTATCTTCTCAAACTATGCCGAGAATGTATTTCTCAAGCAAAATGATGTTCAACTTATGAATTCATGGATTAAACTTGCAATGTAATTTTCGTAATAGAGATATGAACAAAGTTTAGAGGGGCTAGGGAAGACAAACATAATGGGGGAGATGATCGACTTGTGAATATATCTTTACCTTGTGATGTATTTTTCATCATAGAGGGAGGAAAAATGGTAGGGAGGGATTAGCAGAAAGCAAGAGGAGAGGATGATAGAAATAGATATTGGACTTGCAAGTATGGGGGCATGGATGAGAGGATGAGGGGATGAGGGATAGGATGAGTGAGTGAGAGGGGAAGGAGAGAGACATAGTTTGGAGACGGTACTTAGTGGGAGTGGGAAAGAGAGAGAGATTTACTATTATATAGATCCATCATTATAGAATACCAATACCTTAGGTTATTTGAGAGAACAAAACGAAAAATTTTTATGACATTGTTCTTCCACTTTTGTAACAATCTCCCTCTTTGCCAATGATCCCCATATTTTGCAGGTGTTCTGATTTACTCTTCGCCTTCTTCAACAATCTCTCTCTGTGTCAACGACTCCCTCTCTTGCTACACTTTTGATTTCTACTCCAACAAGATTTCATTTCTTCTCTGACGTGCCACCATTCTATGCTAATTCTCCAGCGCTAATATTTGCTAATTTCTATGTTACACTTAAGAAATGTCAAAACAACCCCACTCATATATGTATATATTAATTTATTTAGGTTATATTTGTATTTTCATACTATGGTATATGTATTAGTTTTGGTATATCAAAACTAATATATGCATATTTACACATGCCTTATACTGTACGTTTAGTTGAAGTTATACTATAAAATATAAAACATGAGTTCATATTCAATGGCCTAGATTTAATGATTCTTATATGATAGTTACTGAAAGTGGTCGAAATGACTCTCCCTTTGACCATGCAATGAAGGAAAATTGTCTTCTAAAATTTCTTTGGACTGATTAAGACACGTTGAAGTGATGAAACCCTTGACCGTGTAGCTTCAAATGTGAATGGTAGCGCATTAGGAGGGTATTTTGGGGACCATACTAAAACCCTATAGGATTTGTGAACCATGAGATAGTGTGGTGAACATTTTCACATGGTGGAGGAGAACCTCTTTATTTCTTTTGGAAAAAGTTTTCATAAATCCACGACGGTTCATCCACCATCCTAGGGTCACTTAGAGTCACAAACCTCTATAAAGGTTTAGTACCTTCCCAAAGTACCTAGTCGGTACCCTTCCCACATCTCAAGCCCTATAGTGAATGGATTTCCATTTGCCGCATAGGAAAAGTAATAACAAAATGAAATGACATTTTTACCCCCACTTTTGGGACATATAAGCATATGCTCATTAACGTTCAATGTGAAAAGGTAAGGAGGGTTTATGGCAAAATTTTTCGCATCTCAACTAAAACATATCCTCCACAAATTCAAATCCCCTACCGAGCAGCTTTTGTGCCAGGCCGCTAAATAACTGACAATATTGTTATTGCCCAAGAGATATTTCATTATCTCAAAAGGAAAAAGGTAAGAAAGGTTTTGTGGCCATCAATCTGGATATGGAAAAGGCATATGACAAAGTGGAATGGGGGTTTTTGCTGGCCATATTTAGATTTATGGGTTTCCTTGAAAAGTGGACTAATCTGATTCAATCTCTGATAAGAACCGCTTTCTTCTCTATAAAATTAAATGGTTCAGCTTTTAATTATTTTTGAGCATCAAGAGACTCCACCAAGGATGCCCTCTTAGCCCTTTCTTGTTTATAACAGTTATGGAGGGCCTTTCCAGGCTATTTGTCAGCTTACAGAGAATTAAACCTCTTTAAGGGCATCAAAATTGCCAGGAATGCCCCCAAAATTTCTCACATTTTCTTTGCAGATGATACTTTCATCTTTTGCAGGGCTACCCAAGAGGATTTAACCTCTATAAAGTGTATTTTAGATCTCTTCTCGGATCTTTCTGATCTTACCATTAATTTTGCCAAAAGTGGCTTAGCTTTGAGCTCAAATGTGGATGCCAACTCTAAAAAAACTTTTGAGCAAAATCATTGGTATAGGGGAAATGAATTATGATTCTGGTTATCTGGGAACTAATCTTTTTCATTCTAGAAATAGAATTTGTTCTTTCAATAAAATTGTTGACAGAGTGAAAAATAAACTTGGCATGTGGAAATCAAATTTGCTCTCTTTTGCGGGCAGATGTGTTCTTCTCCAATCATCCCTTGCCTCTATACCATCCTACTTAATGTCTTGCTTTGCTTTCCCAAAAAAGGTATGTACAAAATTAGATTCTATTTTTCTATACTTTTGGAATGGTGATATTAATAAGACTAATAGAGCCCATCTAATTAGTTGGAATAAAATTTGCCAACACACGTATTTGGGTGGCCTAGGTTTCAGGACTGCCGAAACCCAAAACAAAGCTCTCCTTCTTAAATTAGGATGGAGACTTCTCTCCAATGACAATAGCCTCTGGGTCCAGAGTCTCAAGTCAAAATACTTTGACAAAAGGGCCATATTTGACCCTAAAACACTAAAAGTTAGAGGCTCACCCTGCTGGAACAACATCATCAGAATTCTTCCACTGTTGCGAAAGGTGGTAATACAAAAAATAGGAAATGGGTCCAGTACTTTATTTTGGTATGACCCATGGGTTCACTACTGAAATAATATTGTTGAGCTTCATACTGTCCTGGTTAACAGTGGTACCCATAACCTTTCCACAGAGACTGTTAGTAATTTTACCAGCAATAATATGTGGAATTCTGAATTGTTAAATTGTGCTCTACCCGTTCATGTTGTTCATTCAATTACTCAAATCCCATTATCCCATCATTCTGACAAATGATGGTGTATCCTTTCCAAGGAGGGATCCCTCTCAACTAGAATAGCAACTAAGTTTCTAAAAACATGCATACTAACAAACTTCAATGAATGCTCAAATAGGTGTCGTTACTCATCTCCATGCTCATGATGGTGGCGATTTTTTTGGAAAATCAATATTCACCCAAAGTTTAAACTTTTCTTTTGGAAAGCTATCAATGATGGACTACCAACAAAGGACATTGTCTCGAAGTGGGTGGATATTGACTCTCAATGTTGTCTTTGCCTCACCTAGAAGGAATCTATTTACCATCTTTTGGTTGAATGTGAGTTCACATGGAAGATTTGGGCGTCAGGCCTATTGGGTTTCAAACCAGATCGTCTTCCATGTGATTCTGTTAAGAAAAACTAGGATCTTTCTGGTTCAACTTTGCAGTTATTCCAATTAAAGACCTGAGGTGGATTTTATCTATACTTATAATTACTTGCTATTTTCTCTAGAATCACAGAAATAAATTACTTTTTTGTGTATATAAACCTAACTTTGAAACCATCCTTAAGAAAATTGAATATTGGGTTGCGAATGGATTCAATCACACTACTCCGGAGGCACAGGTGACTTCGAACTCATTCTAGCATTTCAACTACAAACCATTGGCAATGAGTACCAATACTCTCATTGTCACAAGTGTAACAGATGAAAAAATAAATATGTCTGCATGAGCTATTGCTTTTCTTGTTCAAAACCAATATGGCTTATATGAAGCGAATTATGTTTTAGTAGGAAAAAGTGGTGAAGTGGAGGCCCTAGGCCTCGTAAAGGGAATGACAAGGGCAAGGATGAACAAGTGGACGGTGGAGTGATGCAGCTGAACTTAAACTACTTTTTGAGAAGCAATATGATAAGCTTTTAGATTTGTGGCCTTAACCCTAATTATGCTATGTAGTGAGTTGGATAAACAACATAATTCTTCTAGCTTTGGTATTACTAATAGTCATGGACTTTAAGGAGACCTAAAGACTATAACTTATGAAACTCTCACTAGTAGAAAGCCCATATATAGGGCTATTACTAATATGGCTTGTGATGTGTATATTACTAAGTAATGGTAATTTTCTCTTTTGGTTGATAATTAAAAAAAAGAAAAAAGAAATAAAGATTTTTAGCGAAAAATCATAAATGACTTTCAAGTTCTTTTTGTTTTTATGTTATTTAATTTTTTTTGGGAGAGGGATAGGTATACCGTCGATATCAAGTATGCTAACGGATAGCACCAATAGGAACACATGATGGAGTATCATTCAGGAAGGATATAAGGGTCATTTCAGAAAAAAAAGGAAGAGAGAGATAGACACAATGGGTGCTAGCATACTTGATATCGGCGGCATACCCAACCTTTTCCCTTTTTTTAAATAGAAATAGGTTCCATAACAATCCTAAAAAAACAAATCACAAATGCTTTTGGGGCAAAAAAGCAAAATGACCAAAGAGGGCCTAGGTCCCTTTCATTTTATCTAGGGGTGTCAATTCTTATACCGAACCGGTAAAACTGGCCAGATCGAACCGATAACAACACGGATCGAACCAAACCGAAGCCTTATTGGGTCGGTTCGGTTTGGAGTATTGCAACCCCAAAACCAAACCGAACCGCATCGGAAACTGGATGAACCCAAAACCAAACCAAAATCGACTCAAAACCCGGACCGAAACTAAAACCAAACCGGTAAGAAACCAAAACACTCCAAAATTCATTAAAAAAATCAAAATTTGCATAGTTTTGTAAACATTTGTATGGAAAGTCGAATCCAAACTGGACCAAAAACCAAAACCAACCCGGTTAGAAATCGATATAAGAAACCGAAGACAAACCGAAACCAAATTGCATCGAAACCGAAACCAAACCGAAACCGGAATTTCCTTATTGGTTCGGTTTTGATTTCAACTTTCTCACACCGAAACCAACTCTACTCGGACCAAAACCGAGCCGAACCGACCGATTGACACCCCTAATTTTATCCTTCCACCTTTTTAAGGGAAAAAGAACTCTGCCTATCTGGTGTTGAAAACATTCAGACTGTTGCGGCACGATAAGATCACACTGCTCCTGCTTGTTGTGCATAAAAAATGCTCCCGCTATCCCTCCAGTTGGCCCGTTGGCTCGTTGGCCCGCAGATCTGGCGTTTCTAACGCCAGATCGGCATGGTAATCTTGTCCCTTGTTAAATAACTTTCAAAAATATAACAAGGGCAATCAGTTGCAATTTCTCACTTACACTAGTCCTTTTTTGGCAAACCACTTCACCAGCCTGGTGACGATTCCATTTTCCAATTCCACAATTACAAACGGGCGATGTAAACAATGAGCCAGTTCCTACTCCGGAGTCTCCAACAAACTTGGTCTCGTCTTGTCCGCCGTCTCTCTGTTTCACTCCTTAACCATTAGAGAGGTTAGAGAGGTTAGAGAGAAAGGAAAGATTGCAACAGAGCAATAGAGAGATCCCAAGTGCTTCATCCATGGCTTCTTCCCTCCTCTCTAAACCGTCTCCGAACTCCAACACCATCTCATTCTCATCCTCTCTCGCAACTCCTCTCCCATGGCCTTTACGGCGCTCATCTTCCATTTCATTCCATACCAGACCTCGCCGAAGGACCCCATCTGTGCAAGCCAAGATCAGAGAGATCTTCATGCCTGCTCTGAGCTCCACCATGACCGAAGGAAAGATCGTCTCTTGGGTCAAATCAGAAGGCGACGTTCTCTCCAAAGGTGAAAGCGTCGTCGTCGTTGAATCCGATAAAGCTGACATGGATGTCGAGACATTCTACGATGGAATCCTCGCTGCAATTGTAGTTGGCGAAGGAGAAACGGCTCCTGTGGGTGCCCCAATTGGGTTGCTCGCTGAATCCGAAGAAGAAGTCGCAGAAGCTAAAGCTAAAGCTGCTTCTTCGTCCAAGACCGCTCCTTCAACCCCTCCTCCTGCTCCTTCTCCGCCTCCAGCTCCCGCTCCTGCCACTGTTTCATCTCCATCGCCTGCGAAGGTTGCTTCGCCGCCTGTTTCTGATGGCCCAAGAAAGATTGTTGCCACACCTTTTGCAAAGAAGCTTGCGAAGCAGCATAAGATCGATGTTGGATCCGTTGTTGGGACTGGACCATTTGGTCGGATTACTCCAGCAGATGTTGAATCAGCAGCTGGAATTTCTCCCAAGAGTAGCATTAGCAATGTAGCTTCCGCAAATGTTGCTTCCCCTGCTTCCCCTGCTTCCCCTGCTTCCCCTGCTACTCCTCCTCCTAAAGCTGCTGCTGCCTCTGCTGCGCCTCCTTCAATTCCTGGTTCTACTGTTGTTCCTTTTACGACAATGCAAGCAGCTGTGTCGAAGAACATGGTGGATAGCCTTTCTGTGCCCACATTCCGAGTTGGGTACCCTATTATGACTGATGCCCTGGATTCTCTGTATGCGAAGGTAGTTTTTATTGGTTTAATTGATTTTTTGCTTTCTGCTATGTGTAATTGCTTGTTTTTGTTTGAGATTTGGGGCTTTAAACTGGATTTCTTTATGAATTCAGGTGAAGACAAAGGGGGTGACCATGACGGCCTTGTTGGCCAAGGCTACTGCAGTGGCACTGGCACAGCACCCAGTCGTGAATGCGACATGCAAAGATGGGAAGAGCTTTACATATAACAGCAGTATAAATATTGCTGTGGCTGTGGCAATCGATGGAGGACTTATCACTCCTGTTCTTCAAGATGCTGATAAGGTCTGTGATCCGTCAGTTCTCGAGTAAAAATTTCTGGTGATATCTAATAAATTCTCTAAGAAATGATTTGGTGTAGATTGGTTTATTCGTGATGGTTTAGGGTTAGCTTTTATCCTGAAATCCGATCTTGTAATGCAGTTGGATCTTTATCTGCTATCCCAAAAATGGAAAGAGCTGGTAGATAAAGCCCGGGCTAAGCAGCTTCAGCCTCACGAGTACAATTCAGGTTCTTATATCTTGGATTTTTTTCTCCGTAATCTGTATTGTTCTTCCTTGCTTGCAAATTTGATTGAGGCCCAAAATGAAACTGAGTCTTAATAATTACACGTCCAGGGACATTCACTCTATCCAATTTGGGCATGTTCGGAGTGGATAGATTTGATGCAATTCTTCCTTCTGGCCAGGTGAGTAACCTGTTAACGTATTTGTTGGATTATTAGGTTAGTGGATTATCCTTTGCTTGTTGAATTCTTAGCCTCATGCATGAAATTTTCCTCAGGGAGCTATAATGGCTGTAGGAGCATCAAAGCCTACTGTTGTTGCTGATGGAGATGGGTTCTTTAGTGTGAAGAGTAAAATGCTGGTAAGCTTGATTTCCAA